>NC_023756.2:2060182-2371331 GCF_000499845.2 Phaseolus vulgaris
CAAACGATGAGTATTCGGCCAGGAATAAAATCAAACAGTTTCACACACGAACGAACCTACCTTTTAGCTCGGGCAGTGATGAATCAAAAATTTATTGCGAATCTTGTGGGACGAGTCTGGGGCTCAAATCTCAGCCGAAACTCAATAGACACAATGACGAATGCCTGGTAGAAATTTCAGACCAAAATACCCAAGGAGTAAGGCGCAGTAAGTCCAAGACAGAGAGGGAACAACACCGGTTTTCCGAAAACGAAACGTCCTGGCTTTTCTTTCCTATATCTTCCTTCTGTGATTTGTTTATGGACGTGCCTCCTTACCTGGGTGAAAACAACATACGAAAGTACTTGTGTGAATTTTTTCAGCGCAATACGGACCAGGAAAAAAATTGCATAAAGTAGCGCGGAATTTCACAAGTTTTGCTAGAGGATAGCCTTGGTTTGCACAAAATTTCAGAGAAGTTATCCCGAAATGATTTTTTTCCGAAATTTCGCGTAAGAATCTCCACTGAATTTGGGACAAAACGCGACAGATTTCAGGTCAAACGGATGACTATTCGCCCAGGAAAAAAATCAAACAGTTTCACACACAAACGAACCTTCCTTTCAGCCCGGGCAGTGATGAATAAAAAATTTATTGCGAATCCTGTGGGACGAGTCTGGGGCTCAAATCTCAGCCAAAACTCAATAGACACAATGACGAATGCCTGGTAGAAATTTCAGACCAAAATACCCAAGGAGTAAGGCGCAGTAAGTCCAAGACCGAGAGTGAACAAAACCTGTTTTCCGAAAACAAAAGGTCCTGGCTTTTCTTCCCCGTATCTTCCTTCTGTGATTTGTTTATGGACGTGCCTCCTTACCTGGGTGCAAACAACATACGAAAGTACTTGTGTGAATTTTTTCAGCGCAATACGGACCCAGAAAAAAAATTGCAGAAAGTAGGGCGAAATTTCACAAGTTTTGCTAGAGGATAGCCTTGGTTTGCTCAAAATTTCTGAAAAATTCACCCGAAATGGTTTTTTCCCGATATTCCGCGTAAGAATCTCCATTGAATTTGGAACAAAGCGTGACAAATTTCAGGTCAAACGGAAGAGTATTCGCCCAGGAAAAAAATCAAACAGTTTCACACACGAACGAACCTTCCTTTCAGCCCGGCCAGTGATGAATAAAAAATTTATTGCGAATCCTGTGGGACGAGTCTGGGGCTCAAATCTCAGCCAAAACTCAATAGACACAATGACGAATACCTGGTAGAAATTTCAGACCAAAATACCCAAGGAGTAAGGCGCAGTAAGTCCCAGACCGAGAGTGAACAAAACCTGTTTTCCGAAAACAAAAGGTCCTGGCTTTTCTTCCCCGTATCTTCCTTCTGTGATTTGTTTATGGACGTGCCTCCTTACCTGGGTGCAAACAACATACGAAAGTACTTGTGTGAATTTTTTCAGCGCAATACGGACCCAGAAAAAAAATTGCAGAAAGTAGGGCGAAATTTCACAAGTTTTGCTAGAGGATAGCCTTGGTTTGCACAAAATTTCTGAAAAATTCACCCGAAATGGATTTTTCCCGAAATTCCGCGTAAGAATCTTCACTGAATTTGGAACAAAACGCGAGAGATTTCAGGTCAAACGGATGAGTATTCGCCTAGGAAAAAAATCAAACAGTTTCACACACGAGCGAACCTTCCTTTCAGCACGGGCAATGATGAATAAAAAATTTATTACGAATCCTGTGGGACGAGTCTGGGGCTCAAATCTCAGCAAAAACTCAATAGACACAATGACGAATGCCTGGTAGAAATTTCAGACCAAAATATCCAAGGAGTAAGGCGCAGTAAGTCCCAGACCGAGAGTGAACAAAACCGGTATTCCGAAAACAAAACGTCCTGGCTTTTCTTCCCCGTATCTTCCTTCTGTGATTTGTTTATGGACGTGCCTCCTTACGTGGGTGCAAACAACATACGAAAGTACTTGTGTGAATTTTTTCAGCGCAATACGGACCCGGAAAAAATTGCAGAAAGTGGGGCGGAATTTCACAAGTTTTGCTATGGGATAGCCTTGGTTTGCACAAAATTTCTGAAAAATTCTCCCAAAATGGTTTTTTCACGAAATTCAGCGTAAGAATCTCCACTGAATTTGGGACAAAACGCGACAGGTTTCAGGTCAAATGGATGACTATTCGCCCAGGAAAAAAATCAAACAGTTTCACACACGAACGAACCTTCCTTTCAACCCGGCCAGTGATGAATTAAAAATTTATTGCGAATCCTTTGGGACGAGTCTGGGGCTCAAATCTCAGCCGAAACTTAATAGACACAATGACGAATGCCTGGTAGAAATTTCAGACCAAAATACCCAAGGAGTAAGGCGCAGTAAGTCCAAGACAGAGAGGGAACAAAACCAGTTTTCCGAAAACGAAACGTCCTGGCTTTTCTTTCCTGTATCTTCCTTCTGTGATTTGTTATTGGACGTGCCTCCTTACCTGGGTGAAAACAACATACGAAAGTACTTGTGTGAATTTTTTCAGTGCAATACGGACCAGGAAAAAAATTGCATAAAGTAGCACGAAATTTCACAAGTTTTGCTAGAGGATAGCCTTGGTTTGCACAAAATTTCAGAGAAATTATCCCGAAATGATTTTTTTCCGAAATTCCGCGTAAGAATCTCCACTGAATTTGGGACAAAACGCGACAGATTTCAGGTCAAACAGATGACTATTCGCCCAGGAAAAAAATCAAACAGTTTCACACACAAACGAACCTTCCTTTCAGCCCGGGCAGTGATGAATCAAAAATTTATTGCGAATCTTGTGGGACGAGTCTGGGGCTCAAATCTCAGCCAAAACTCAATAGACACAATGACGAATTCCTGGTAGAAATTTCAGACCAAAATACCCAAGGAGTATGGCGCAGTAAGTTCCAGACCGAGAGTGAACAAAACTGGTTTTCCGAAAAGAAAACGTCCTGGCTTTTCTTCCCCGTATCTTCCTTCTGTGATTTGTTTATGGACGTGCCAGCTTACCTGGGTGCAAACAACATACGAAAGTACTTGTGTGAATTTTTTCAGTGCAATACGGACCCGGAAAAAAATTGCAGAATATAAGGCGGAATTTCAGAAGTTTTGCTAGAGGATAGCATTGGTATGCACAAAATTTCTGAAAAATTCTCCCGAAATGGTTTTTTCCCAAAATTTAGCGTATGAATCTCCACTGAATTTGGTACAAAACGCGACAGATTTCAGCTCAAACGGATGAGTATTCGCCCAGGAATAAAATCAAACAGTTTCACACACGAACGAACCTTCATTTCAGCCCGGGCAGTGATGAATAAAAAATTTATTGTGAATCCTGTGGGAGGAGTGTAGGACTTAAATCTTAGCCAAAACTCAATAGAACCAATGACGAATGCCTGGTAGAAATTACAGACCAAAATACCCAAGGAGTAAGTCGCAGTAGGTCCCAGACCGAGAGGGAACAAAACCGGTTTTCTGAAAACGAAACGTCCTGCCTTTTCTTCCCCGTATCTTCCTTCTGTGATTTGTTTATGGACGTGCCTCCTTACCTGGTTGCAAACAACATACGAAAGTACTTGTGTGAATTTTTTCAGCGCAATACGGACCCTGCAAAAATTGCAGAATGTAGGGCGGAATTTCATAAATTTTGCTAGAGGATAGCTTTGGTTTGCCCAAAATTTCTGAAAAATTCTCCCGAAATGGTATTTTCCCGAAATTCCGCATAAAAATCTCCACTGAATTTGGGACAACACACGACAGATTTCAGGTCAAACGGATGAGTATTCGCCCAGGAATAAAATCAAACAGTATCACACACGAACGAACCTTCCTTTCAGCCCGGCCAGTGATGAATAAAAAATTTATTGCGAATCCTGTGGGACGAGTCTGGGGCTCAAATCTCAGCCAAAACTCAATAGACACAATGACGAATGCCTGGTAGAAATTTCAGACCAAAATAGCCAAGGAGTAAAGAGAAGTAAGTCCCAGACCGAGAGTGAACAAACCCGGTTTTCCGAAAACAAAACTTCCTGGCTTTTATTCCCCGTATCTTCCTTCTGTGATTTGTTTATGGACGTGCCTCCTTACCTGGGTGCAAACAACATACGAAAGTACTTGTGTGAATTTTTTCAGCGCAATACGAACCCAGAAAAAAAATTGCAGAAAGTAGGGCGAAATTTCACAAGTTTTGCTAGAGGATAGCCTTGGTTTGCACAAAATTTCTGAAAAATTCACCCGAAATGGTTTTTTCCCGATATTCCGCGTAAGAATCTCCATTGAATTTGGAACAAAGCGTGACAAATTTCAGGTCAAACGGAAGAGTATTCGCCCAGGAAAAAAATCAAACAGTTTCACACACGAACGAACCTTCCTTTCAGCCCGGCCAGTGATGAATAAAAAATTTATTGCGAATCCTGTGGGACGAGTCTGGGGCTCAAATCTCAGCCAAACTCAATAGACACAATGACGAATGCCTGGTAGAAATTTCAGACCAAAATACCTAAGGAGTAAGGCGCAGTAAGTCCCAGACCGAGAGTGAACAAAACCTGTTTTCCGAAAACAAAAGGTCCTGGCTTTTCTTCCCCGTATCTTCCTTCTGTGATTTGTTTATGGACGTGCCTCCTTACCTGGGTGCAAACAACATACGAAATTACTTGTGTGAATTTTTTCAGCGCAATACGGACCCGGAAAAAATTGCAGAATGTAGGGCGGAATTTCATAAATTTTGCTAGAGGATAGCTTTGGTTTGCCCAAAATTTCTGAAAAATTCTCCCGAAATGGTTTTTTCCGAAATTCCGCATAAAAATCTCCACTAAATTTTGTACAAAACGCGACAGATTTCAGGTCAAACGGATGAGTAAACGCGACAGATTTCAGGTCAAACGGATGAGTATTCGGCCAGGAATAAAATCAAACAGTTTCACAAACGAATGAACCTACTTTTCAGCCCGGGCCATCATGAATCAAAAATTTATTGCCAATCTTATGGGACGAGTCTGGGGCTCAAATCTCAGCCGAAACTTAATAGACACAATGACGAATGCCTGGTAGAAATTTCAGACCAAAATACCCAAGGAGTAAGGCGCAGTAAGTCCAAGACCGAGAGGGAACAAAACCGGTTTTCCGAAAACGAAACGTCCTGGCTTTTCTTTCCCGTATCTTCCTTCTGTGATTTTTATATGGACGTGCCTCCTTACCTGGGTGAAAACAACATACGAAAGTACTTGTGTGAATTTTTTCATCGCAATACGGACCAGGAAAAAAATTGCATAAAGTAGCGCGGAATTTCACAAGTTTTGCTAGAGGATAGCCTTGGTTTGCACAAAATTTCAGAGAAATTATCCCGAAATGATTTTTTCCCGAAATTCCGCGTAAGAATCTCCACTGAATTTGCGACAAAACGCGACAGATTTCAGGTCAAACGGATGAGTATTCGCCGAGAAAAAAAATCAAACAGTTTCACACACGAACGAACCTTCCTTTTAGCCCGGGCAGTGATGAATAAAAAATTTATTGCGAATCCTGTGGGACGAGTCTGGGGCTCAAATCTCAGCCAAAACTCAATAGACACAATGACGAATGTCTGGTAGAAATTTCAGACCAAAATGCCCAAGGAGTAAAGCGCAGTAAGTCCAAGATCGAGAGTGAACAAAACCAGTTTTCCGAAAACAAAAGGTCCTTGCTTTTCTTCCCCGTATCTTCCTTCTGTGATTTGTTTATGGACGTGCCTCCTTACCTGGGTGCAAGCAACATACGAAAGTACTTGTGTGAATTTTTTCAACGCAATACGGACCCGGAAAAAAATTGCAGAATGTAGGGCGAAATTTCACAAGTTTTGCTAGAGGATACCCTTGGTTTGCACAAAATTTCTGAAAAATTCTCCCAAAATGATTTTTTCCCGAAATTCCGCGTAAGAATCTCCACTGAATTTGGGACAAAACGCAACAGATTTCAGGTCAAACGGATGAGTATTTGCCTAGGAATAAAATCAAACAGTTTCACACACAAACGAACCTTCCTTTCAGCCCGGCCAGTGATGAATAAAAAATTTATTGCGAATCCTGTGGGACGAGTCTGGGGCTCAAATCTCACCCAAAACACAATAGACAGAATGACAAATGCCTGGTAGAAATTTCAAACCAAAATACCCAAGGAGTAAGGCGCAGTAAGTCCCAGACCGAGAGTGAACAAAACCTGTTTTCCGAAAACAAAAGGTCCTGGCTTTTCTTCCCCGTATCTTCCTTCTGTGATTTGTTTATGGACGTGCCTCCTTACCTGGGTGTAAACAACATACGAAAGTACTTGTGTGAATTTTTTCAGCGCAATACGGACCCGGAAAAAAATTGCAGAATGTAGGGTGGAATTTCACAAATTTTGCTAGAGGATAGCCTTGGTTTGCCCAAAATTTCTGAAAAATTCTCCCGAAATGGTTTTTTCCCAAAATTCCGCATAAGAATCTCCACTAAATTTTGTGCAAAACGCGACAGATTTCAGGTCAAACGGATGAGTATTCACCAAGGAATAAAATCAAACAGTTTCACACACGAACGAACCTACCTTTCAGCCCGGTTAGTGATGAATCAAAAATTTATTGCGAATCTTGTGGGACGAGTCTGGGGCTCAAATCTCAGCTAAAACTCAATAGACACAATGACGAATGCCTGGTAGAAATTTCAGACCAAAATACCCAAGGAGTAAGGCGCAGTAAGTCCCAGACCGAGAGGGAACAAAACCGGTTTTCTGAAAACGAAACGTCCTGGCTTTTCTTTCCCGTATCTTCCTTCTGTGATTTGTTTATGGACGTGCCTCCTTACCTGGGTGCAAACAACATACGAAAGTACTTGTGTGAATTTTTTCTGCGCAATACGGACCAGGAAAAAAATTGCATAAAGTAGCGCGGAATTTCACAAGTTTTGCTAGAGGATAGCCTTGGTTTGCACAAAATTTCAGAGAAATTATCCCGAAATGATTTTTTCCCGAAATTCCGCGTAAGAATCTCCACTGAATTTGGGACAAAACGCGACAGATTTCAGGTCAAACGGATGAGTATTCGCCCAGGAAAAAAATCAAACAGTTTCACACACGAACGAACCTTCCTTTCAGCCCAGGCAGTGATGAATAAAAAATTTATTGCGAATCTTGTTTGACGAGTCTGGGCCTCAAATCTCAGCCAAAACTCAATAGACACAATGACGAATGTCTGGTAGAAATTTCAGACCAAAATACCCAAGGAGTAAGGCGCAGTAAGTCTGAGACCGAGAGTGAACAAAACCGGTTTTTCGAAAAAAAAACGTCTTGGCTTTTCTTCCTCGTATCTTCCTTCTGTGATTTGTTTATGGACGTGCCTCCTTACCTGGATGTAATCAACATACGAAAGTACTTTTGTGAATTTTTTCAGCGCAATACGGACCCAGAAAAAAAGTGCAGAAAGTAGGGCGGAATTTCACAAGTTTTGCTAGAGGATAGCCTTGGTTTGCACAAAATTTCTGAAAAATTCTCCCGAAATGGTTTTTTCCCGAAATTCCGCGTAAGAATCTCCACTTAATTTGGGACAATACGCGACAGATTTCAGGTCAAACGGATGAGTATTCACCCAAGAAAAAAATCAAACAGTTTCACACACGAACGAACCTTCCTTTCAGCCCGGGCAGTGATGAATTAAAAATTTATTGCGAATCTTGTGGGACGAGTCTGGGGCTCAAATCTCAGCCAAAACTCAATAGACACAATGACGAATGTCTGGTAGAAATTTCAGACCAAAATACCGGAGGAGTAAGGTGCAGTAAGTCTGAGACCGAGAGTGAACAAAACCGGTTTTCAGAAAACAAAACGTCTTGGCTTTTCTTCCTCGTATCTTCCTTCTGTGGTTTGTTTATGGACGTGCTTCCTTACCTGGGTGCAATCAACATACGAAAGTACTTGTGTGAATTTTTTCAGCGCAATACAGACCCGGAAAAAAATTGCAGAAAGTAGATCGGAATTTCACAAGTTTTGCTAGAGGATAGCCTTGGTTTGCACAAAATTTCTGAAAAATTCTCCCGAAATGGTTTTTTCCCGAAATTCCGCGTAAGAATCTCCATTGAATTTGAGACAAAACTTGACAGATTTCAGGTCAAACGGATGAGTATTCGTCCAGGAAAAAAATCAAACAGTTTCACACACGAACGAACCTTCCTTTCAGCCCAGGTAGTGATGAATAAAAAATTTATTGCGAATCTTGTGGGACGAGTCTGGGGCTCAAATCTCAGCCAAAACTCAATAGACACAATGATGAATGTCTGGTAGAAATTTCAAACCAAAATACCCAAGGAGTAAGGCGCAGTAAGTCCCAGACCGAGAGTGAACAAAACCGATTTTCCGAAAACAAAAGGTCCTGGCTTTTCTTCCCCGTATCTTCCTTCTGTGGTTTGTTTATGCATGTGCCTCCTTACCTGGGTGCAATCAACATACGAAAGTACTTGTGTGAATTTTTTCAGCGCAATACGGACCCGGAAAAAAAGTGCAGAAAGTAGGGCGGAATTTCACAAGTTTTGCTAGAGGATAGTCTTGGTTTGCACAAAATTTCTGAAAAATTCTCCCGAAATGGTTTTTTCCCTAAATTCCGCGTAAGAATCTCCATTGAATTTGGGACAAAACGCGACAGATTTCAGGTCAAACGGATGAGTATTCACCAAGGAATAAAATCAAACAGTTTCACACACGAACGAACCTACCTTTCAGCCCGGTTAGTGATGAATCAAAAATTTATTGCGAATCTTGTGGGACGAGTCTGGGGCTCAAATCTCAGCTAAAACTCAATAGACACAATGACGAATGCCTGGTAGAAATTTCAGACCAAAATACCCAAGGAGTAAGGCGCAGTAAGTCCCAGACCGAGAGGGAACAAAACCGGTTTTCTGAAAACGAAACGTCCTGGCTTTTCTTTCCCGTATCTTCCTTCTGTGATTTGTTTATGGACGTGCCTCCTTACCTGGGTGCAAACAACATACGAAAGTACTTGTGTGAATTTTTTCTGCGCAATACGGACCAGGAAAAAAATTGCATAAAGTAGCGCGGAATTTCACAAGTTTTGCTAGAGGATAGCCTTGGTTTGCACAAAATTTCAGAGAAATTATCCCGAAATGATTTTTTCCCGAAATTCCGCGTAAGAATCTCCACTGAATTTGGGACAAAACGCGACAGATTTCAGGTCAAACGGATGAGTATTCGCCCAGGAAAAAAATCAAACAGTTTCACACACGAACGAACCTTCCTTTCAGCCCAGGCAGTGATGAATAAAAAATTTATTGCGAATCTTGTTTGACGAGTCTGGGCCTCAAATCTCAGCCAAAACTCAATAGACACAATGACGAATGTCTGGTAGAAATTTCAGACCAAAATACCCAAGGAGTAAGGCGCAGTAAGTCTGAGACCGAGAGTGAACAAAACCGGTTTTTCGAAAAAAAAACGTCTTGGCTTTTCTTCCTCGTATCTTCCTTCTGTGATTTGTTTATGGACGTGCCTCCTTACCTGGATGTAATCAACATACGAAAGTACTTTTGTGAATTTTTTCAGCGCAATACGGACCCAGAAAAAAAGTGCAGAAAGTAGGGCGGAATTTCACAAGTTTTGCTAGAGGATAGCCTTGGTTTGCACAAAATTTCTGAAAAATTCTCCCGAAATGGTTTTTTCCCGAAATTCCGCGTAAGAATCTCCACTTAATTTGGGACAATACGCGACAGATTTCAGGTCAAACGGATGAGTATTCACCCAAGAAAAAAATCAAACAGTTTCACACACGAACGAACCTTCCTTTCAGCCCGGGCAGTGATGAATTAAAAATTTATTGCGAATCTTGTGGGACGAGTCTGGGGCTCAAATCTCAGCCAAAACTCAATAGACACAATGACGAATGTCTGGTAGAAATTTCAGACCAAAATACCGGAGGAGTAAGGTGCAGTAAGTCTGAGACCGAGAGTGAACAAAACCGGTTTTCAGAAAACAAAACGTCTTGGCTTTTCTTCCTCGTATCTTCCTTCTGTGGTTTGTTTATGGACGTGCTTCCTTACCTGGGTGCAATCAACATACGAAAGTACTTGTGTGAATTTTTTCAGCGCAATACAGACCCGGAAAAAAATTGCAGAAAGTAGATCGGAATTTCACAAGTTTTGCTAGAGGATAGCCTTGGTTTGCACAAAATTTCTGAAAAATTCTCCCGAAATGGTTTTTTCCCGAAATTCCGCGTAAGAATCTCCATTGAATTTGAGACAAAACTTGACAGATTTCAGGTCAAACGGATGAGTATTCGTCCAGGAAAAAAATCAAACAGTTTCACACACGAACGAACCTTCCTTTCAGCCCAGGTAGTGATGAATAAAAAATTTATTGCGAATCTTGTGGGACGAGTCTGGGGCTCAAATCTCAGCCAAAACTCAATAGACACAATGATGAATGTCTGGTAGAAATTTCAAACCAAAATACCCAAGGAGTAAGGCGCAGTAAGTCCCAGACCGAGAGTGAACAAAACCGATTTTCCGAAAACAAAAGGTCCTGGCTTTTCTTCCCCGTATCTTCCTTCTGTGGTTTGTTTATGCATGTGCCTCCTTACCTGGGTGCAATCAACATACGAAAGTACTTGTGTGAATTTTTTCAGCGCAATACGGACCCGGAAAAAAAGTGCAGAAAGTAGGGCGGAATTTCACAAGTTTTGCTAGAGGATAGTCTTGGTTTGCACAAAATTTCTGAAAAATTCTCCCGAAATGGTTTTTTCCCTAAATTCCGCGTAAGAATCTCCATTGAATTTGGGACAAAACGCGACAGATTTCAGGTCAAACGGATGAGTATTTGTCCAGGAAAAAAATCAAACAGTTTCACACACGAATGAACCTTCCTTTCAGCCTGGACAGTGATGAATAAAAAATTTATTGCGAATCTTGTGGGACGAGTCTGGGGTCAAATCTCAGCCAAAACTCAATAGACACAATAACGAATGTCTGGTAGAAATTTCAAACAAAAATACCGAAAGAGTATTTTTATATATTAATCATCACTGTCATCATTTTGCCAAGACTGTGTATTCTAATTAAGAACTTATGCTTTAAGCGGTAAAAAACAAAGTTTATTAGATTATTTAGTATAAACATAAATAACACTTTAATTAATTTAATAAATGAAGTGTATGTATCCGTATTTGTAGTGTATATATTTATTTTTAATTAGACAATTTTATCTTTTAATAAATAAAAATATTTTATCTATTTACTTAATAACATAAATAATTGAATTATTTTATTTTATTTTATAGGAACTAAATAAATTTCTTTTTGAACAGTTAATTAATAGTTTTACATTTTAAAAGTTACGAAAAGACATTTTTGTACTCTGTAATGGTGGCCTGTTTGGTAATATCAGGGATATATACTGGTTAAAGTTATATATTACTTTTAAAATCAAACTTAATTGATTTCACATTTGTCCTCATAAAATATTTACACATTTCACTCTAGAGTTGCAAAATGAAAATAAAATACAAAGTAAATCTTAGCATTAAACATGTAACACATGCATATTATAAAAGCAACCATTATGTATTATCTATATATAAATCTCTTTCTTGCATTTGAAACTTGAGAGGCATAGTGAAGAGAGAGTAAACAGAAAATAAAAGAAAAAGAAGTTGTGAATCCATATTGATGTGTCATCATACTGCAACTGTTCCATTTAAGTTGGAGAGCTGAACCCCATTTGGTTTCAAATCATGATCACCATCATCATCTTTTTCACTGTTGCAGGAAGAGTAGCAAGCATATAGAATGAGCTGAACTAGTCCAGAGATTGCACCAATACCGTTACTGATCTGAAATAATATATATAAAAAGGTAAGGGTAAAAATGAAAACAACTTTAATAATGATTCACGCTAATTTTTATATATGCATGTCAATGTTATAGGAGTGGACATATTTTTAACATTACTTTTATCTGAATCTTTCAATTTTCTTACCACATCGAATTTATCATATATTAAAATGATAAAAAAAAATCAACAAAAACTAGGAAATTGATTGTGGAATAGGAAATGAGTGTATATCAGGGAAGAGTGAAAATAATGATAACAAATGGGTTGGGTTAAAGACTAAACACTAATCTCTGACACTATGGTTCGTTTTGGGAGAGTAGCGTTCACGTGATGAAAAAAATGAGAATGAAACTAGTTTAAATTAACTTATTTACATGAAAATAAAAGCAAAATGTAAAGAAATAAGAAAAAAGACAATTGGGTTTGTTTTAGAAGATGAAATTACCTTCCTCTTATGATACAATCTATCTATAATGTAAAGTTGGTGAGATTTCATGATTAAAGCGCAGACGAAGTAGAAAAAAGGCATAACACCAAATAGAGTAATCAATTACTTAATTAATTAATTATGATATATATATATATATATAAATTAATAAAATATCAATAAAATTAAAAAAATCAAATAGTATATAAATTAAATATTAATAACAATATTAAAACTGTTATTATAATTAAAAATAATCATATTGTTACTAATATTAATAATAAAATATAAAAAAATAACAATAATAAATTTATAAAATACTAATAACATTAATGTTAAAAATATTAATAATAATTAAATTAAATTAAATAATTATAAAATTAAATATTTATAAACAATAATGAATAATAATAATAATAATACATTTATAAAATAATAAAAAATAATAATTAATTAAAATTAATTAAAATTAATTTATAATATTAAAGATAATTTAGTCAAGAAATTTATATTATAACTATTTTTATTGAAATTTTATTTTATTTTTAATTTTATTTTATAAAAGTAATTTTTTTTACATTTTTACATGCATAAACAATTTAAAATAATTTGTAATTCTTTTTTAATCGAGTTCATATATCGTAAAGAATAACACTTTAACCAAATGCAGATAACAAGTATAATAATTTATGATCATTTCTTATAAATTCATCTTAAATACAAGATATAAAGATATATAGTAATTTTATAAATTTATCAAAAAAATATATTTTATCTATCATATTAATAAAATTATTCACAAACTCTTCTTTTATATTTAATTTTAAATTAATTTTAATCACAAAGGTAAAATTATAATCTTACAATTTTATTAATTAATTTTTTTTTAACAATCACACTCATCACATCACTCATAACTTCTTATAAATTTTTCTTTCATTTTTAATCTCACTTTCCACTATTTTTCTCTCCATTTTCATTATTTTCTTTTTCTTCTCAAATTCATTCCTTTAAAAAAACACACATGTTAATAATGTTAATAAGAATGTAAAAAAGAAAAAAAAAAGATAAGTTCTTATTTATGTATAAGCTTCAAATTAAAAGTGGTGTTTATTTAAATCTCAATTCATAATATTTCTTCCACTAGTTAATTTTATATTAAAATACTCTTAATTATCGTTAATAATAATAATAATGGAAGAATACATTGTCAAATATTTAAAACAAAAGAAAATGTATTAATAATAAAGATAGTTATGAGAAAAAAATATAAATTTTGGACAAATTTATTGTCATTGACTAAATGAACTATTTTATCTTCAATATGGATCAATTTAACTCTTTTTTTTTGGTGGATCTGTATAGATGACCTGGTCATTAAATTAATTTGAATCCATTTCCCCTTTAAATAGGTTGTTTTTCTAATAAGATTTTTTGTATTCACATGTCATGATTTAAATATTTTCTAACCAAATTCTGTCCGTACACACATCATGATAATATGATTCCTTTAACTACTTGTTTAAGACCCTGAATTCATTCCCACTCAAACCAACCACATTTGTCATGATTCACCAGAAATAGAAACAATAAGAGGACAACAAGGTGAGAGGTGAAGTTGATACTTACCAGTACATAAAGGTCAAAGGGGTGGATGAGGGCATAAGTTGTCCAACACACACCATTAAGAAAGTTAGCCAAAGAGAGCCAGAATGGCATGTATTTCACACTCTTAGTTTTTATGACCTTTGCCTGTTCATCATGCATACATAGACACATACATAATATGGTGTGAAAAATTGTTATACATTAACTATTATGTATATGGCTCCATAATCAAAGTTATCTGATAGAAATTTATTAAATAGAAGACTTACCATAACTGTAAGAGGAGAGACATACATCATAACATTGAAGATATCAGAGAGAATACCAACCACTAATGACCTTTTCTTTGTGCCATGCAGTGCCAGCATTGTTACAAGAGCAACGGCAGCAAAGAAAATAAGCTCGACGAGAAGAAAAACCAGTATCTTTTTCTGAAGTTAGGGAAGAGACAGTGAGTGTTAAAGAGAATATATTCAATTTCAAGGTAATCAAATATGGCAGAACATTTGAAAAGAACAAAAGCTTCTTTTATCTTGGGCATCTCTTTAAACTAAATATAGAATTGATTTGGCAGGTATGGTAACCAATTGTGTTTTAGCTAGTTCTAAAATATAACCAATAAAAATCTATGACTCGTTACAAATAGACAAAATCAGCAATTCTGAACCCAGTTGATTTTCATCCAACTTAATCCTGACTTTGCATATATAATATATATTTAAGTTGCAATGAGTGGTTAATATTTTCCCGTGAGAGGACTATGTAAAAAAGAGATCGATGATTGATACATACACTTGAAAGATGAGTGCAAAAGAGTCAAAAAAAGAGCTAAATATAGGTGATTCTGGACATTAAAAGGTATTAAAGTGGGACCATGTTATATGATGGAAATGTTGAAATGAATGGGCATAATGAGAGGGAAATGATACGCACCCGTCCTTTGTTGGAGGCATAGATATAATATATGGTAAGATAGAAAAACTCAAAGACAAGGCCAACACTATTGATAGTGAGAACCAAAATGCTGTTAGGATGCACAAAAGGCATTCCATAGAAAACCCAAAAAGCACAGTTCAGAAGCGTTGCTAGGTACGGATCCGGCTTGAACTCCTCAACACTCTTCTTCTTCACTATTCCATAGAAAGTTGGCCTGCACTTCATTTCAAAACGAAATCAAAATTTCCACTAAATTTGTCATCATAAACGCGAATAAATTCATCTAATACCACCTTTTCTAATTAGATAATAATACAAACACAAACGATCATTTTCTGCAGAGTGTTATATGAGATTAATTACTGAAAGCGACGTCTAACAAATAAAAAAGAATAAAAAAGGAAAAAAAAAAAAAAAACAGAGTGAAGAGAAAGAAGAAGTGTTTGTTTACGTACGCAGGTGAGAAGAACAAACCAAAGGAGATGACATTGCCTGCACAGAAGATCACGATTACGCCAAACCGATTAAATTTTTTTTAGTTTACATTTCAAGCATGATTACGAAGAAAATAGAGCAAATTCAGAATACGCTTCAAATTAATATTCCAAATTGTTTCACTACGCAAAAATTGATGTTGAGATTGAGAGGTTGAGAAATTGAGAAAAGGAAGAACCTATTATTCCGACGACGTTTCGAGCAACTGCAGGGTTCACCATTCTGAAACTTTTGCTTTTCTGCAGAGAGAATTAATGGCGCAACAGAAAATCACAGAATGGAAGAGAGAGTGAGAAAGAGAAAAAGAGAATGCATGAAATGAGATTGGGCACTGGTACAAGCCAGAGACAGCTACATATACTTACCTACTAGAACTTTCCTTTTATATTTCTGGAATGATATATATTTAAAGCAAAAAAAAAATTACATAAAATTGAGTTATGATTTTTAACCTAAGGTTGAATTTGAATGTTATCACCAAGATAATTTTAACCTAAGGTTGAATCACATATTTTTAACAAAAATTAATCATGAATGAAATTTGTGATTATTTTAAGCTCTAATGATAAACATAAAATGGATTTGCAAAATATATTTTGACACTGTGAATACAGAGACTCTCACACGGACATGAAGATACTTATAATCTCTAAAATGTAGGATACGGATACACGGATTTATATATTATATAATTATAAATTATATAAATTGATAATAAAGATTTATGTGCACAAGTATGTTTTATATTATTTTTTTGGAGCAGAAAGATATTTTTCATGACTAGTTCAAAAAGATTTATTTTTTATTTTTATAATCGTAATAAAAATTTATACAATAAATTTGAGTTTTTAGAAAACTAATGTATTTTTTCTTTTTAAAATTGTGTTAGAATCATACTAGAATTGTTAGAAATCAAACAAATACTTCTTGAATTGGACACTTCAAGGATACGTATCCTACAAGTGTCATATAAGTGTCTGATACGAGTATCTGACACTAACACGCCATTTAAGAGGAGTGTCCGAATTTTATAGGTGAAAACACTCCTATCATATTTTAATAATTTTTTAATTTAAAATATTATTATATTATTGTAAATATTTGTTAAATATGTGTTTAGTGGTGTTAAAAGAAACTTTTCTCTTTGATGTCGGTGTTCTTCTTTCATCTTCTTGGTTCATGGAATCAATGCATCTTGTTCAGCAATGATAAATGTTTTTTGCACAATTAATTATGCATTGAATGAATTCTTTTAAATAATGTAGTTACATTTGAAAAAAAAAATATATATATAACTGATTAAAACAACTTTTGAAAATTAAATAAAGAGAAGTCAAAGAGTATATATAATTTATAATAGTAAATAATTTAATAGTATTATTTTTTGTGTGTAAACTTTTAATGAATAACACTTAAATAATACTTTAAATATATTTTCAACCCCTATAAAACATTTTTCTTTATTTCCCATTTTCTTCTAAATTTTAAATTATTATATATATACTGCATACTAATTAATATTTTAATTAATATTTTCTTTATGAATTAGTTCGTTTTCTTTTTGCTAATTACTATTTATAAAAAAATATTTATTAATAGGTGTGCTTACAGAAAGATGTAATTATTATTTGTTTAAATATATAACGATTACAAATAACGAAATTGAGACAAAAGTAAGATATTCGTAAACGTTTTTCAATTCACTAATTTTTTTTAATATGTACGAGAAAACCTTAAATAAAAGATAAAGTGAAATGTAGAGAGTAAGACACATGTAAACTAACTCAATAATAAAATGAATAATAATGCATTGACTTCTTTTAAATTTTCAAAAATTTTCTTGAATTGGTTAAAACTAGGGAAGTTATCACATTTATGGTAATAAAAAACAATGGATACAATTAAAATTTTAATAATTATAATAATTATTATGGATAATGTATTACATATATATTATGAAAAAATATAAATGAAAATAATAATGACATGCGAAGAATATATGAAAAGTAAAAAGTATGTACAAAAGAACAATTACTAAAATTAATATTTATTATTAATTCGTATAGATTAAATATTTTTTTATGGATATTTAAGAAATAATAGCAAACATCTTCTACCCCTTAGAAGTTCCATTTATTAAAGTCAAAATTCTACTTTATTAATAGGAAAGAACAGAAGGAAGCAACAAATTAGGTACACCATAATTTATTTGAGTGTGTTGAGTATCTAAACAAGTGGAAAGTAGTGAAAAAGAGAGACAAAAAGAAGTTCTTCCTCTAATATTGAAATGGGTGGTTTTTGCTTATAAAGATGAAATTATCCTTGTTATAGATAAGAACTACTTGGTTGGTTTCATCTTTAAATGTCCATGACAATTTGTTTGTGCTAAATTAGTTACAGAAAATAATTTCTTTTTGCAAAAAGAGGTTTTACAAAAAGAGAACATAGAAAAATATTTTAATATTTGTCTTTATAAAATGATAATTTGTTTTGTTTAAGAATGTACTTTAACATTGAATTGGAGCAAAATGTTATAGTACCGATAGAGATAAACATCACAAATTATTGAGGATGTTGTAAGAAAAAATAAGGGCAAATCAAAGTTGCATTAAATAAAACAATCAAGTTAAAGCTTGTCAAATGAAAAAGGGGACGCATAGAAGTTGAAGTTGAAGTTGCTCAATTGACTATAAACAATCTCTTAAAGATTACTTATTTTCCAAAGCACTTAAAAGTTTTTCATTGAGAAGAACAATAACAACAAACGAGAGGATATATTATGTCAAGTCGTTGTTCATACTAAAAGCACTCTTTTAAGTCATTGAAGTTGCTCAACGACTATAAACAACCTCTTAAATATTACTTTTTTTTTCAGAGTCTATTTAAAAGTTTTACATCCAGAAGAAGAAACGAAATCATATATTATGTCAAGTTGTTCAAACTAAAAGCAATCCTCTAAGCCAAAGAATAGATATTAGAAAATATATCAGACAAATGATTTAGAGAAGTTAACAAGATATATCATATGAAAGATTTTTTTAGTATGATTATTTTATAAATTAAATCATTGTCTTAGCCCCATCAACAAAATAATATTTATAAGAAAATAAGTTTGATTAACTCACGGTTCAACTCTTCCTTATTATGATTTCCCTATTTTTCATAATGTATTATATAATGTTAAATGAATTATGATTGGAAATAGATATTTGATAATGGAACGAAATTTTTTAGTAATAATTTATATGAGTAGTTGAATAATAAATCATATTAAGTTAATTTATGAGAAATCGCAAATGTATGTTTCAATGATGTTTAGATCCAAAATTTATAACTTTATTTTTTTTTATCAGCAAAGAAATTTATAACTTTATACGAATTCACTTTTTGCTAATAAAGTAAAACTATATTTATTAGTATAGTGTACAAACATTAAGTGAGATTTTAAGTTATATTAATATCCTAATTATATATATATATATATAAATAAAAGAAAGGAACTGTTAATTATGCGAAATTAAAAAAAAAGTTTCAAGTTTAATGTGATTTTCAAAAGTTTAGGGTTTAGAATTTTAATTAGATGAAACAAGTGTTGGACTTGTGATACTAAATACCTAATGTTGTGTTCTAGATTTTGTCTGTATACATATAATAATTTATCATCTAAATTGATTTATTTTAGTTTGTTTGTTTTGAATGTTATTTGTCTTGTAGTTTGATTTTTTGTAATCGTATTTTATTATAAAAATATATGATATCACACTATTATGGATATAGAAAAATAGATATAGGGATGGTTCATATATCTATATAATATGTTTTCTTATTTTTTAAATATAATATATTTGAATTTATTAAATATTATGGATAGTAGAAATTCTCGTAAATTTAATATTTAATTTGAGAAAGTGCGTCACCAACGAAAATGATGGTTAAGTGTCGTTAAGTTCTTTCATATATTTTATACACTGATGATTTACACAAAAAATAAATAATATATTAAAACTGTGAATTCATTTTTTTCAAACCACATGAGATATTAATTTTAAAAATAAATTATAAACGATTTAAACATTGAAAGTCGGAATTGGAATAATGAATTTTTTTTTTGTGTTAAATAAAACTGATTTTGAAAAACAATAATTTGTAGAGTGATTATTTTTCTAAACCAAACACACATTCCAAATTATTCTAAAGTATTGAATTAAATTACTCAAAGTAGAAAAGTGGAACCTTAAATTATTTGTTACATTAAATGAAGATGGGGGCACAAAAGTAATCTTTAAGTCATGTGACTCTCATTTTAGAGCCACCAATTTCCACTTTTTCTTATCTTAAAGAAATTATATTTATTTTGGAAAAAAAAATCACTTTCATACTTTATTATATTTCTTACACATCAAAAATATTTAAATATTTAAAAAGTATCAGCTATCTTTTAAAATAATTGGTTTAGTAATTATAACTAGAAAAAAATTCTACTTTTTTTTTTAAATTTCTATAAAACATATTTTTTTCTACAAATATTATAGAATAAAAATAAAAGGATAAAATATAAATTTCAAATATTTTTATATTCTGAAATTTTATATACTGAACCACTTTCATCTAATTTCTGTATCATAATTTGATTTAACTTATATGCATAAGTTGATTTAACTTATATGCATAAATTGATTTAACTTGTAGAAACATTTTATATTTTTATTTTATTATCTTATAGGTAGAGATAAAAATAAACGTACACCAAATCCAAACCAATTTTTTTCCAGAAAAAATAAACATGGTAAATCTTTTAACAAATTTTATACAGTTTAAAAATATAATAAGGATTGAGATTTAAAAATTAGATATAATACGACGACATATTTTAAAAAAATATTTCTTATTAATATAATTATTATATTATTTAAAAAAATCATATTAAAATTATATACTTATTTGAATTTTTAAGATTTATGTAAATATTCAAATATATAATTTCTTGAAAAATAAATTTGTAACTTATTTAGGAGAATCTTTATACTTATCACAAATATGTCAAGAGAATCTTTATACTTATCACATATATGTCAAATTATTATACGCTTGATTTTTATTATTATTAACAAATAATAAGAAATAAAGTATTTAAGGAATGTTCCAACCATAACATATTTTTTTTTAATTTACAAAACAAACAAGCAAATTCAGATTTCCTATAGGAAAAATGACAATTCACACTATAAAATCTTATATAATTTATTTTACTATTCTATCTTAATATATACAACTATAAAAAAAATACTCAAACAAACTCGTAAAATACCATATTATTTGTTAAGTATAATGACATGTGCATTTGAGAAAATAATTATATGTAGAAGAATATTAAGTTTCCCTTTTAGAGATAGTGACTCGTAGTCAACATTTTCATCAAGACAAATGTCTATTATATGGAAAAAAAAATTATTTTCTCCTAAAAAATACATTACATGCCTAAAATGAAAAAAAAAAATTGCTCCTAAAATAAAAGTAAAATACAATAATAATTATATAATTTATGGTAGGTGAAGAATTATATTTCCAGGTTACAGCAATGAAAGATTGGTTGTTACTATCATGTTCATGAGTATGATTCTTTGTCTGCATTATAACAAAAAAAAAAACAGAAAATGCTAGCAATGTAAAGTGTAAATGTAAGCACACACTAAAATAAGAGAGAAGAAGGAGAAGACAATGGAGCACACACCTTTTTCTTGAGAGTTTGGTTGGTTTGAGTTGCTTCTCTCTGCTATGAAATTCTGTGCTGAGAAATCTTCGAAAGAGGTTGTGAATGATCATACAAAAACATTCCAAATGTATTTATAAGCAAGTGAGTTTGTGTAAGAGAGATAAGAAAATAAAAAACTATAGAACACTTATTTTTTTTTTATCAATAAAAATAAATAAATAAATATAAATCATTTAAAGAGTGATTCTTCTTATAAAAAAATAAAAAAATAGGATCTCACCCCACATTCTTTCTCAAATTTCGAAAAGAAACTACTAACAAATCTTACTCTAAAAACAACCAAAAAGATTTGTCATTGACAATGAAAATAAAGTGAAGCAAAATTAATGGAGAAAGAGTTAGTCTCTGAGCTTCTGATTACTACAAAGACGTGGCCATTCTCATCAAAGTGGGATAATGCAATGTTATTGCTTGCACAGAACAGAAATGGTTTTATTATTCAAAATTTTATAGCTTAGGATGATTGATGCTAGCTACTCATTATTGGGATAAGAGATAAGAGTGTGAGTTGAAGCTTTAAGCTTTCTTTGCTTTTAAATATTGGATCCATTATTAATTTTGGAAACATTATTTGGTTGGTTACTCTAAATCATAATTAGATTATGGTTAAATTAATAAGAATAAAAATAATAATTAAATTTATGTACTTTTATTAATGTATACAATTATATTATGTTGGGTTAAATATGTAAATTGGATTTTGTTCTTAGTCCAAACTTTAGATATGTTAGATACTTGTAATAAGAAAATCATTGAAATGAATCTTTACTAATTTTTTTTAACATGACAAACGGATCTCCAATGTGAACTATATTATAATATTGTAACGTCAACGTCGGCGATAGTCAGCATGAAAAATATTTTTAACAACTTGATATACACTGAAAATTCGTTTGTTACGTAAAAAAATTTGGCAATGACTCATCTCAATAGTTTTCTTATTATAAATTATCAGAAGATCTAAAGTTTGGACTAAGAACGAATAATAAATTATGAATTTATTGAAATATTAATCTTTAATTAATTCTTTATGAATAGGTATAGTCTACCTATGTATCGTTTTTGTTAACATATGGGTTTTGGTCTATTCCCCCATATTTTTGTTTTTTCTTTTTTTTCTTTGTTTTAATAATATTTTTTTCATGTGATGACAGATGATTGTTGTTACTTGAGGTGTCAGCCTTGCTGAGATGTCAAGTTGCATAGTGATCCCTAACATGAAAGCTTATATATATATATATATATATATATATATATATATATATATATATATATTAATCTTTAATTTTCTAATAATCTCTATAGAAGTGAAATTGTAGCTTATGCTATGAAAACAACTGATTAAGGCAACCTAATTCATGATCTAATTGATCAGAAAGAAAGAGTTAATTAATGAGGAACAGAAGACCCATTTGAATAAAAAGTAAAAACAGTAATAAGCAGAGGAAAAGTTAGAGAAGCAAATAAGCAATTGCCAAATGAAGGCAAAGAGAAGACACTTAATGAATGTTTTTAACAAAGGGTTTGATGAATGTTGAAGTGCCATAAACTGTAGGGTAAGTGGTGTGTAAGAGTAATTATGTTGCATTTTGACTCTCTTTGTTTTTGTTTTGGTAGTTGCTTTCATTGATTGAAGAGGGAGAGTCATAAAGCAATGTGTTAGTTTTCCATTTGCCACATCCTTATAATAATACTAAGAAGAACTTAAGGTGTAGAAGAGATGGAACGTGAAGGAGATGGATGATGCATGTGTCTACATTCTAGAAGGTACATTTTGTGGTGGGGTGTATGGTGGAGGCGTGAAGCTATTGTTTCCATGGATTTGGAATTTTTGACATATAAGGACATGCATACAACAAACAAGGATTCCAAACTTGCCTTCACTACTTCTCAATAAAAGGTTGTAGATCAAACCTACTCAACAAATTGGTACAAATTGCTTGTGCCACCTAACTTGGTCCATAATTTTATCTATATTTTTTTTATTAATGAATAAATAAAATATTTAAGAAATGTTCCCCTCTATATATAAAATATTTGAAACTATTTATATAATATCGACTCACACTCAAATTAACATGTTAAATAATAATATAAATAAATAAAATATAAAATTATTTACGAATTAGAATTAGTGAGTAACATACCTTTTTCGCAAAAACATCATTAAATAAATTACCTACACCTAAAGTATTTAAAGATTTTCTTCTATAAGTAATAAATGGGTAATGTTATTTACCTACAATTTATTGTTATGATTTTTTTTTAAAATAAATTCAATTTTCCTTATCTAAAATAATAGCCTAATATACACTTCTAACCAAATCAAAAACAAGTACAAGTTTTACATTTTCTTTATTAACAATAAATAAGTAATATATATATATAAGAATTACTCTAGGGTGATCGAAATCATAAAAAAAAAAACAAAGACATCCTTGCATCACACACCTTTCTACCAACAACTCAAAACTAGCCTACCAAAAATCACAACCACAATATATCTACATATACCTACAATATGTAGATAAATTTAGACAAATCCAGAAAAACAAAACACTAATCAGAATCAGAGGAGAATTTAGACAAATTTTACATATACCTACAATATATCTTTCCATATTTCTTACCCTGGATCTCTCCATATACACTCTTACTCTGCTGTTAATTACAAATAAAATGCATTACTAAGGGAGTCTTGAAGCCACCAACATTAATTATATATATATATATATATATATATATATATATATTAACTTTGAAATTGATATTAAAGAGTGCTTCTCTTTGGATTTTGAGTTCATTCTATTTTGGTTTTAAATCTGGCCATGTGATCCATGAAAGCAAAATTCAATTTTGGAATCTATCTCAAGGTGTATTGTATCTTGTTATAGAACAAAAGTTGAAGTTCTTTATGTTATTCCAAAAGTTGGGGTGTAAGATATAGAAGTTGTGTGTTGAATTATATATATATATATAAACAATTTTACACCATGATGTAAATTACAAACTATTAAATTATTATGTGCTATTTCTATTACACTGTCACTGATCAATAATAAATCATTGTCAATATAATTTCTAAGGCAATAATTGTAAAAAATTTAAAAATTACTATACACAACACTTTGAACTTAATTAGACATTTTTTTTCTTAGAAAAACTATATTAGATATTTTACCACTCAACTATAACTGTTTCTAATTATTCTTCGTGGTTTTTCTGGAGCATTTTATCGTTACACATTTTTACTGATTTGTTAAAATTATAAAAGAATAACGTGTCATAAAAAGATTGTAAAAAACTAAACAAAGTTAAACCACGTAATTTAGAAAAATGTGATTTTAAATGAAGGTATATTTAAAAATATATAATTAAATGACGTTGTTTTCGTTTTATTTAACTTGTTTTTTTTGGACACTTTGATAGAAATATAATTAGTTGTAAAATAATTAAAAATAATGATAGTAAACTACGAGAAAAAGAAACTTGTTTTATGTAAAAAAGTTTAGTAGTGAAATGTTGTTAGAGATACTAGAGATTAAAGTTTTTCATTGTATAGAGATTAAAGTTTTTCATTGTATATAAGTGAGTGCAAACCTCAATCTCTTGAGCCGGTTTTATTTAGTTGAGTTAGGCTTAAAGTTAACTTCGTAATATGGTATCAAAGTCATTTTGAATCTATCCTAGCGAGTGTTTGTGTTGGGTCTATCGTGTCACCCGCTATCGGGCTGCAATCGGACTACCCATAATATATAGCCCCACGCACGAGTTGGTAGTCTCGGCATGAGGGATGTGTTGGATTAGAGCCTTTCATTTCATTGTATATAAGTAGGATTAAGTGGCTAAAAGTTTTTCTAAAATAATTTTGAAAAAAAATTGAAAGCAATTTCTCTATAAATTTAAATCAAATCATGTGTACCTTAGTTTTCAAAATTCTCCTATAATTTTTCGAAAGTTTTACTTTTAAATCACACATCAAAAATGTCATTTTTATATTTCTATTTTTAAGATATTTACGGAAAAAATTGTCAAAATATATCCTATAACCAAATTTATACTACAGTATAATAAGTATTGATATAATATTTTAAAAATTTAATCTTACTACATAAATTTTAATATAGTTAGTTTTATTTGAAATTCCTTACAATAATAATTGAGTACGTATTTGGTGGAGTGTGATTATTGGAAGGACTATAAAAGTTCCGTTCATTTTGGAAGGACTATAGTGGTATTTTTTACATGTTTCTCACCATTTACATCAACCTGTTAATTAACATATGTTTTCACTAGCTATTTAAATGATAAGGAAAAATTATAAATAAATAAAACTCATAATTTCTCTTTAAAAAATAAGAGAATATATATATATATATATATTAATTTTCACATTGTACTTGGTCTACATGCATATTTGATAATTTCTCAAAGAAAAATAAAGAGTTTTATTTATCTACAAAATCTTTCTTAATACTATTGTTTTATTTTATATGACCAGAGAAAACATATTAATTAGGAGATTAATGTGAAAGGTAGAAAACAAGTAAAAAGTAATCTTGATGGGTCCCATTCAAATAATTGGGACTTACATGTGAGAGTTGACAATTATGTTCTTCGAAAAGTAATCGAATTAACGATGATGTTTGTATTCCAGCTAATTCTTATAAAATCTGTAGTAATTACTACAAATTATAGATTTAGATGATTTGGTGCTTTATAACTGAGGATTGAAATATTTGTTTGCATATAGACTCTCCCTTCGGAACATATAATGTTCACTCTTCACATCTTAGATGACAACCTCCCAATTATGTAACTCTGTGTGTATTACATACGAAAAAAAAAATCCGTATACAAAATTATCTATGATTGTTTTACATATAAATTTTTGTCCATATATAATATGTATGTAACTATGTTTTACATACGGATTTAGGATCTTACATACAGATTTGTGTTGTATGTAATACCAATTTTTCTTGTAATATACTTAAGAAACAACAAATGAGATGAGATACCTCCACAACCTATCTAAGAACAATTACACTTTTTATTTCTCTCTTATTTCCAAATCTATAATCGAAATTTATTGGGTGATGGAATATCATTGCCGAAATCAAACACCATTGACTAGAAACAATATTCTTTTGCACGTACAAGTTTAGAGATGGAACTTTTTAACCCATAACTTTACGAGTCGTCAACAAGAGAAGATACATGTGTTGTAATTCTCTCTTTAGCAATGGCACATAATTATAAAGTTTATGATTTAGGGTTACCACTACTTTCACTTTCCATTTAGGTTGGGGATTGATGACAAAATCTAAATCATTATAAAGTGAGAATTGACTATTACATAATCCATAGTAAAAAATAAATAATTTTAAGGTTTAATTTTCATATACTACATTTCAGTTAGATATATTCAAGAGTAGTTTTTATAAATATTTTAAAAAAAGAATATAGAATGCAATTGAAAATATATATATATATATATATATAAGACAAGGTTAGTGTAATTTTTTTTCAAAATTTGTATACTTTCTATAATAATTAAAAATATATATTATACAATTTATACTTAATTATACATTTATACATAAATTATATTAGTAGTTGTTACATGTTTAACATTGCATATTTTATTTCACTTTAAATTTTTAATAATGCTAACCATGACAAAATGAAATGCAACAGTCATATACTTCATTATTTTTTTTTTATTAAAAGTTATGTTAGCTGGACTAGATGACTAGATGTACAAAATTTACAAGGAAATCAATATTTTTTCCGTTGGAGATAAAAAATTAATAAAAAATAATTTATGGTAAACAATTAATAAAAAAAAATACAAAGCACTACAATATATTTTGTGTGTTTTAAAATTTATTGAAAATTAAAAATTTAGAGAAATCAATTGAATAGAATTAATGTGAGACCTGTTACTTTTTATCATTTCTGATAAATTTTGACAGCCTTATCTACCATAAAGGGAGAGTGTAAATAGCAGTACCCTAATTGTCGCTACCTTAGCAGCTTTTTTGGGTCAGCGGAATGGGCTTTGAACCTTATTTTCAGGGCTCATTCTCCTTGCACCTCCATATGAAATGTCAAATGTCTGTTTTACCCTTATCAAAAATTTTGAATATTATAATTTTCTCATAACCTCACACCACACTCCTGCATTACCTTATTCTTCTCGATACGAGGCACCCATAGTGAATCAGAGCAGCAACACCTCCATAGTTGTAGAGGGACATTCCTTTTGAGAGAGCATTTGAGTGTTTGATAGAGATGAGGGTAAGGGTTTAAGTTGGTTGAGGAGGAGTTGCATTATCTATACGACATGGAAGGTAAGTTTATCTTCGCACCATTTTTGCACCTTGATTTTTTTGAATTATGTAATCCAAAAGATATAATCGAATTTAGATATATCTTTTGTATTATACAATTTAGTATTCATTTTATAATTATATATCTAATTGCATAATTTACAAGATTTTTTTATCCGTTTATACCTTATGGATAGTACAATTCGGTATGTAATTATAAAATGAATACTGGATTGTACAATTCGAAACAGATCTAGAATTATCTTTTAAATTGTACAATTAAGAAGGTTTTTCAAAAATTATTTTGGATAGTACAAATCAATAAGTAATGTCAGATCCAGATTTATCATTAATACGTATCCTGGGTGAGGGATTTTGATTTGTATTACTACTTGTATTGTGATTTGTAACAGTGCGTGTAGTTTATTTGGTTGTAGTAGAGTTGTTTTGTGTGTACGGTTTAGACTAAAGACTGGTTGGATGAACCCAGACAAGGTAGCAGGGGTTTTTTTTTGTGGTTTGTCATTCCTTACTTTTGAGGTTTGGGTTGGAGGTATGTAAAACCTAATTGGTTAGGTGTTGTGCATGTTGGCTTTTGTCACTTTGAGTATAAAGGTTGGAATACCCTTAAAGTATATGTATAAGGGTTGTGACACTCTTGTAGTGTCTCATCTTATTTTATTTATTCTTTATTGATAAAAAAAACATTAATACATATTACACAAAGAAAATGTTACACAATCTGATCTATAGAAAAAAAAATTAAAAAAAACAATCAATCAAAAGAAGACAAAACTTACCTCAACAACCAAACTTCATCACCACCAATCACCGTCTACCATAATCAAACACAACAAACCAACCCAACCAATCAACACTTCTTCAAAATGATGAACAAGCCACCAAAGATAGAGTGAAAATTAAAAAAATATATATATAGAGAGAGGTGTAGGGAGAAGCCACCTATTTTCAGACACATTAGATCAAAAGATTCAGAGATACCGTTGTTTGTTATTTACAGTTACATTTTATATGTTCTTTTTTTGTTAGTTACGTTTCTTATCAAAATCTTGACTAGACATACAACGAAAACAAATTTTATAGTCTATTTGTAAAGATTTTTTACTTTCTTACACGAAAACTTGTACAATTCAAACTAGAATATTTTCAGATTGTCCAGTAAAATGTTATTTAAAAAAAAATGTTTTAGATTATATAATCTAAAATAAAATAAAAATAACTTTCAAATTGTACAATTTACATCCTTACAATATATGAAAGCTACTCTTCCTAAAAAAAATATTTTCGAATTTTATAAGTTGAGAAAATTCTAGATGACGAGGGAGAACTAAGAAGACAGGGGAAATGGAGAGAAGAAATAAAAACAGGATGTATAAGATTAATTTTGTCTTTCACACAACCCTCTGGAGTGTAGGAGGAAAGCATAGGAGTGCAAAAAGAAATACTCCTCTGCAATCATTTAAGCCCAACTTCATTTTTTCTCAAAACTGCAAGTTCAACTTTGACGATTATCCAAAGAGTACTAACCAAAAAGCCCAGTGTCTCAAACCTAAAATTCACAAGAAAATAACAAGTTAGAAACAAAAAGGGCAATTAAGACCGAAAAGAATAAAATTATGCAAAATTGAGACCAAATTCATAAAAAAATTAAAGAATAAAATCATTAAAAAAACACAGACCAAAATCACATACAAAGGAATAAAAGGGAGACCAAAATTGCAATAAAATAATAATAATATTGTGAATAAACATCCAAAACAAATTTTATTTTCCAATTAGTATGTCATAATCATAGATGAGCTACAGATGTACTTGTGTTTTCCTTTTTGTGGTTCTAAAGATTCATTTGTTCCTGTTTTGGAGGTGGGGCATGTCCATTGATATGTTTCATCAAAGCTACAAACTTTTTTCAAAAAGATAAACTTTTGGCTCTTCATCATGCCTTTGGGACACTTCTCTCAAGATTCATGGATGAACTAACTTACACCACTTTCTTTACTCATTGCCCATTTTTAAATCTACTATTCTTATATAAAAAAAAGTAACTAAATAGAGAAAGAAGATCATGTGGGAGATTTTTTTGTTAATCTTTAGTTAGTGTTTTGATGTTGATTGTCTTGATTTAACTTCGTGAATGTATTTTGGTCTAATTTTTTTCATATTTTTTTTAATAATAGACAAATGATTTTTGTTATTTGATATGTCATTTATCTTATATGTCAAGTTTCATAACGATGACATGAGAACTTTAAAAAAAATAAAAAAAAAATTATATAAACAAAATAGATCCTTCTTTTAAGTATGTATTGTTCATAGAATACTACTAAAAGAATTACACTAGTTATTGTTGCCAAAATTTAAGATAGATAATTTTTCCATATATATATACAAGGGTGAATGTTTTAATCATTTTATTTAAGGCGTGTTTGAACTTTTAGTGAAAAACAAGAAAATATAGTTTAATCATTCCTCTATTTTGAGTAGTTATTGTATTTTCAATATGAATATTTTCTTTTATATAGTATTATCCATTTAGTTGATAATTAATTTCTACAAATAAAATCGAATTACATATTTTCAGTATGATTTTTCTTCCCAAGACTTTATTTTAAAAAAATCATACCACTTAAACCAATGACTTATTGGTCTTTTGATGTGGATATACATTTTTTTATTCCAAAATAATAGTTTTTTTATACTGTACCACATTGATTAAAATCACTTCATTAACACAAATTTAGAAAGATATATCTTCAACTTTTTAACTATTTGTGTCTTTTTTATTTCTTGGAAATGATTATTCTGAATTATTGTAGGGGTGTGGCAGAAAAAATAACTTTAAAGGGCTAAAAGGATTTTTATTTGGAAAAAGAAAACTAAAAAAACCACTGTTTTATAATGACAAGAGTATTACTAAAAGTGGAATGTCATATCTACTTTATTATAAATTTTTATGAATAATTGTATAAAAAAATTGTAATTTACATTGTTAAAAGTCTCATGTTAATTAGAAAATCATTAAGTAAAAATCAATTTTATAGATAAAAAACAATTAGTTACTATATTAATTAAATTATATAATATTTTAAAAATTAAAAAAAATATTAATATCTAAATTAATATATGTTATTGAGAAATTGTTTTTAAATTGATATTTAATTAGTTATTAAGATTTTAGCTAATAATTATTTAAATTATAAAGTTGGTAACTAATTATATACCAAACAGAAACTATTTATCAATAATAATTTTTTAAAATATTTTATTCGTAGATCCTAAAAATGACTATTATTATCTCCTCTTCATACAATCTTAATCACAAAAACAAGGATAATGTCCCACTTTAATTAAGCAAAAATAATGAAAGCAACATAACCTTTTTGTTTTAATTTTTTTTGTGATAAAAGGAAAATGACTTTTGAGTAGTTAAACTCCTTTACCTATTACTTTCCAGCTACAAGCAACAATATTGAGTACTAAAATAGTGAGTGGAAAGATTCTAAGATCACAAGGCCTCACTAAATTACTACTAGTGTTCATCATCTTATATTTCCTTACTCCTAAAGTTTCAAAGTGGATGCTCCTCTCACCCATAGAGTGAGTGGTGATGGCAAGAGTTAGTACCACAATATTCAAATTTCATCAATTTTTAAACATATACACTATGATGGTTTTATTTTTTTTTTATTAGCAAGAAAAATAATGAATAAATAAAACCACTTCAGGGATGATCCAACCTTTATATAAATGATGAAAATAAATCGCACCTCACCTAACAATGAATAAATAAAATCAGTTCAGCGATAGTTCAACTTTTATACAAATCATGAAAATAAATCACACTTCACCTAACAAACTCTAATGATTTGTTTTTTTCTTTATCAACAAGAAAGAATGAATAAATAGAATTACTTTAGGAGTGGTTCAATTCTTATACAAGTTGTTCCGATCTCAAATCCGTTGGACAACATCGCTAGGGTCAATCACCGCATCTGAGGTATTGTCCGCTTTGGAACTTGAAGTCGGAACACAAACCATGAAAATAAATCACAACATCACCTAACAAACTGTGATGGTTTGTTAATTAATAAAAAAACTAATATATATATATATGAAAATTGTGTATCATGTGTCACATCCCTGAAAAAACACAAAGGTGGTAGCACTAAAACTTTTTGATAATGAAGATCACAATTTTTATGAGCCATACATTTAATAACAGTTGCCCACACTTGATGAAAAAACATATCCAAAAGCATTGTTCCTTCTTTGGTGCCACTCTTCTCCTCTTTCCTTTCCTTTATTAGCTTTTTTCCATTTCCCACTTCCATTCTTCCATCTCACCCAGTTTCAACAATTCCACCTCATTCTCCATTCAACTTTTTCTAAAGCTAAAAGGGAAAACATGGACAAAGATAGCATATGTGTCATAAAGATTCAAATGTTCAGTACTATTGCTGCATTGCATTTAGACCCTCACCTTAGGGTTGAAGGAATTAAAGAAATAGAAAGAGAGAACATTGAGGCTTTTCATTTGTTCTTTTACTTGTAGTGTATTTATAGAAAAAATATAATGGCCTTTTTTTACCGACTACACCCCTTTTTGAATGTGAGCATTTTTTTTTATATTACAAAAAGTGGCACTCCCATTGCTCATATCTTGGTAGATAAAATCAGAAAACAATTAGATTTGGCAAAATGATAGCTTAATTGAAAACTTTAAAAAAATATCATGAGAAATCAATAAATTTGAAATTATTTTATTATAAAAAACGTAGGTTATATTTGAATGTTGTTTACTACAAACTATTAATACATCAGACATCATCAATCTAATCAAGATTATGTTTGGTTGACACCGTCTCACCAAACCACGTAATAAGAAGACCTAACGATCTTGGAAAACCTCGTCAAACACTTGTCAGAACCTAAAACAACAAATAAATGAAAAATAATTATTAAAATTGATTAGAATATTTTAATTGGTCTGTACTATCATAATAACCAAGATTATTTTTTAAAGATGTATTAATTCTGGTTCACTTAAACGGTGTTCACACTAACTTTTATAAATAAGTTGATACCATCTAAGTAAAAATTACATTTTCAATAACATTAAATATTTCGAACACTAAATACTGACTTAAGAGTAAGATAATTTTTGTAAGTATTTTCATTTCGACCAAAACTCAAGAAAAAAAATTAACAAGTAGGATAATTATATCAACAAAGTAGAAGGTAGATATGAAGAGAACTTTCATACCTAAAAACCTAAAAGAAAAAGAAGTTATTTTAAGAAAATATTGAAATGATTTGTAAACCTAATTACACTATCATGTATGTTCTGGCTTGTGTAATCCATCATTTATTTAAATAATTGTTTTAAAAGTGCTACCTAGTGGGAAGTTTGAAATCATGTGTTGATCTCAATGCATCTGAGAAAAAAAGAAGTGGGAGAGATTTACTCTTTCTTTGTCTAATGGGACAACAACTTTTTATCCCTCATTGGATACTAAAGAACAGCTGAACCCATCAAAAGTCTAATAACAAATATTCATTATTTTATTTAAAGTATCACAATATGAATTTTATAATCAATCAATGCTTTTAATTATCCAAAAAATATTCTAATAAGAATTAAATATTGTTGATTCCTAAAATAAGGGATTGAGTATATCAGAACACAACCAAAGGGAGGGCAGTGCCTTAAGCCAAGTGTCCTAAAAGAAAATGAGTTGTTTTGTTTTGTGGGTGAATGAACTATCAAACACTTCTATCAGATAGAAACTTTTCCCCAAGGATTTATTCCCCCACCAAATATTCATTGGCACTACCATTTATTTTATTTTTATTTTATTAGGGTGATGCTAGAGTCTCTCAAGAAATCTTATGCTTTTTTTCTTCTAGGGCGTGATGGAACTTCCTTAGGGATAGAGACACCACTTCGAGTTAAGTTAATGAGGGTAAACCAATTATCTAATAAAGAAGATTTAATCTTTCACTATTACATGAAAAATAATAATAATAATATTGAGTGTTTTTTTTATTGGCAAAAAGATTAAGTAAATTAGAGTATTTAAAGATGTTCTGATTCGTATATAAAATATTTTAAAAGTAAAATTTTCATACATAAATATCTAGTAAATGTTCTAATATATTGTATAGTCTTACATTATTTAGAATCGAGACTAATGACAATTTATGTACTCCTTCGTTTCTTAGTGTTAATGACTCTGTTATATAGTAACTTTTCTTTTTTCCATTCTGTTACTACTCTCTTCTAGCACTATTAATATCTCATATGTAATACATTCAATATGAATAAAAGTGTTTTTCATTCTCATCCTTATCTTTTCTCTCTCCTCTCTTCTCTTTCCTTACATGGTATCACGAGCTGGTGAATTTTTTTTTTTCATCGTGACTTCGTCTTCCTCTTCCAGTTCTTCCACACTTTCTCCACACCTCTCACTCTGAAACTCACTGATGAGAATTTTTTTGTTTGGCGCCAACAAATTCTTGCTTAATGAGATATGAGTTTAAAATCGTGATAGAGTTCCAAACTTTAAATTTCTTTCGTTCTTTAGTCATTTGAAGCGTCTTTTAAGGACAAAATCGTGACGGAGTTCCAAATTTTAAAGCGAACAATACTTCGAATATGGTAATTGACTAATATTTCAAAAGATTTAAGGTCGAAATAATAAATATATGAAAGAAAAAAAACTAAAACCTTATACCATGCCGTCAAAGTGATCATAACTCTTGAAAATATGTAAATCTTGAATTTATTTTTTTATCAGTAAAAAATATTAGTCACTTTTATTAACTAGAATAATTTAAAATCTTCTATTAATTATATGGTACAAAAATAATTGTTGGAATGACGTTAAAAACTCTGTTCTGAGAAAAAAATTGCTGAGATTGTTTAGAGAACGTGGTTTGTTACATGTATATGCATTGAAATTAGGTATAGGTTAATAGCTAGGGTTCATAACTTATATAAAAGGTAGGTAATAATTGTCCCATTGTTAATTTCAGAAAATTTAATGAAGAGTTTACGTACACGTTATATACACACAAAAAAAGTAGTCTTTTAACCTAATGCTTGTGTCATTCCTTCACGTCTGAGCCTAGCCGTTAGATATTATTTTTCATTTTTAAAAATTTATGTTGAAAATTTTGCTTGAATTTTTTTACTTAAGCATTTTTCTCATATTTTCGTATATTATTTTATGGATAAGGTTAATTTTCATAATTTTATTTAAAAAATTAAAATAAGTAATTCCACTTAAATGATTAATTTATTATTATTTATCACAATATTTTAGATGATATTATCACAAATAAATTAATAAATAAGAGTATTCTCAATACGATATTAAAAAGTTAAATATAATTATATTGATACATATGTGTAGATAATACTTAATATTTTAAATCAGGTACAAGAAAGAGAACGAATATTTGTCCTTAGACTTATTATCATTTTAAATTATTAAAATATTATTATTTCTATAATGATCTATTTTTAAAACTATACCATTATAGCTTCTTTATTATTTAGAATTGAGAAAAAAAATTATTTTACCATTAAATTTTTAATAACACCATATTTTATTCACTATAGTTTTTTTATAAAATAAATATTTAGATATATACCTACAAGAATGTAGATAAAAGACAAATTTCATGTCTATCAAGTATTGGGACGAAAATAAATATAATTTTTTACATTCTCAAATTTATTCAGATATTTCTTAGTAATTAAATAAATAATAGACTATTCATGGTTACATTACAAAATAATGCAATGTATTTTCACGTACGGTGGAAAATAAAAAAAATTTCATCAAATAAAGTATTCATAAATAGTTAAATCTATTACCTACCTATTATAATTTGAATTAATTACTTGAGTCTTCCTTAATATTTTTTATATGTAACAACCCAATATGAGTTTGCTGGTTCCTTTTTAACTACATTAAGAATATGTCTAAAACTTTGCCATTGATTATCACATCAAAGATTGAAAATTTAGAATTTTTTTTAATAAAAATGCTTCAATCTCATGGTATAGGCTCCATCTTGTTTGAAAGGGAAAAAGAAAAAAGATTATAAGGTGGAAAAATGAGAACAATATTCTTTGAAGTTATAGATTAATTGTCACATGTTTGAAGGTGGGAGCTAAGTGGTATCAAGCATAAGAAAAGTGATGAAGTGTTCCCTTGATTCCATTCAAAAGATGCTTAGAAGATGAGAACATAGTATATAATATATTGTTGAAATTTGAGTAACTTGATTATACCTTCTCTCCAAAGAAATATTCTTTAAAACTTTTGTTATCCAAAGATAAAGCAAATAATACATTACATTTTTTTAATCCATATCTTCATTCCCCAAAAATTTAAATAGTGGTATTATTTAGGTATGTTTAGATAAGTTTGTTTATACCAACTTTTAACAAAGAAAAAAAAAATCTTCATAAGTTAAAACTAACTTGTGGTTGTATAAGTTAAAAAGAAATTACAACATTATGTGAAACAAATTTTATAATTTAATCATATAAATTATTGTTAAAAATTTAAGTATAAATTGAAGAGATGAAAATATTATTCAACATATTTAGTAGGAGAAGTGATAAAATAAAATAGATTCGATTTATCAACTTATTTTTATTTCTAAAAAATAAATTAATATTTTAAATTTGTCAACTCGTATTGAATCATTTTGTCTATCTAATCTGGTACTCCATATTTTATCTAGTCCATTACTTCACCATATCGGATTAATGTTGCTTTATTTTTAATAAATTTGAATTTGGTACTCCATATTTTATCTAATTCATTACTTCATCATATCGGATTAATGTTACTTTATTTTTAATAAATTTGGTTGAAATAAAGTTAGATAAAAGTAGAAATTTTTTATAAAAGAATGGAAAGTGCCCAACACATGAATTTTTTTTACTTAAAATTGATCATATATTTTTCAGCCAATAAGATTCAAAATGCGTGCATATTTCTAATTAGCAAAAGAACATTTAAAAAAATTACAAAGTAATCTTATTTATTATTATTTTAATTATATCATATCTTCCATGTTTAGACTTGCACATGCTTCTCCTTCCTTATGTCAACCTTCAAAACTAATACATGTCACACCACTAATACAATACCTATTAATTAATTAATTAATTAATATTCTTTTATGAGTCTATTAATTAATAATCATTTAGTGTAGTCTTACACGACCAGAACTTTTGCTATAACAAGTAAAGTCATTCTGAAGGAAGATAGAGACATGAATTATGGTGTCATGAAAAAAGAGATAAAAATAAATAATTTTTTCACCAAATGGGCATGTATGTGTAAGATGACTTTGATGTGTAATTTTTTTAATTATATATAATTAATATGTCAAATCCTCTAGTTTATGTATACTTAATGAAAAAATTATGCATTTTATTAATTAACATATAATTTTTTAAAATTTTGTATCTATTCTCCTACTTATTATAGTGGGTTTAGGGTTTTTATATAATTCTCACATAGTTGACTCAGATATTGTATGCTTACATTAATGAAAAATAAAAATGGTTTTACACTTCATTCATAAAAGAGTTTCATAATAACTTTTATGTATGGCACTTTATATAGTTGGTGATATTAATAGTTATTATTTTATTGTGATATATATAACTATACGACATTGTGTTTCCACATAAATGTTTTGTATATTTTTTTTTCTCTTTGGTGGCTTTTTAATCCCACTACACAGAAAGTTTGGATTATTTAGAGTTGAGTCCCATCACCATGTGCTTTTCCACCAAGTTTATGGGTTCTAATATATTGGAGATGAATTAAATAACTATATATGAAAAATATATTTAATTATATATAGACTATTTTTTTTTTCCGATTGAATTAGTATAGATGTATTTTTTTATTAGAAAAAATAAATTAAATTGAAAGGACTATTTAAGGGATCTTTCAATTCTTATACAAGATAAAATAAGAGACCCTGAATTTATTTGTAAACGTATTAATTATATTTTTTTTAAGATAAATGTAATCAAATTTAAGTAATATTTTTAATAATAACTTAATTATCATGTGGTGACAGATGATTGTTGTTATTTGAGGTGTCAGCCTAACTGGGATGTCAAGTTTCATAGTAATGTCTAACATGAGAGTTTTTATATATATAAGAAAAAAACTAATTATAATGACTCATATCATTTAGGAGTCGAGATCAATGATAATTTACATATATCTTTTTTTTAATCTTTTGAAAAAAAAATTAAAGATAAAATCGTAACGGGGTTTCGAGTTCTAACTAAAGCAGACAATACATTAAATGCGATAATTGATTTTAATAATATTATCTCAACCAACTTAAAATTAAAAAAAAAGTGTTATAATTATATCACTTTTTGTCTTTATAAAATTTTCACAACTATCTCAAATAATATATGATTTATAGTTGTGATTTTAATGTTTTGAATAATTATTCTAAATATTATGTATTAGGGTTGAGATTACTATCAAGAGATCCATAATTTTCTTTCTTGATGATTTTTTTTTTCTTTCAACTAAATCTAGAGGTATCATTCCTTCATTTCTTTGAAAGATGTTGGGGGCAATTATGAAAATACAAAAATGTTGAATTTAATTGGATAGAAATAAGATCGTAAATAGTACATGATTAATAAATAAAATATATTTAATTTTCATATTATTTATAATATTTTAATGAAGTTTTATTATTACTATTATCTTAATATATTTAAAGGTAAAAGTGAATACGCGTGTAGAAATAATATTTGGAATATGATGCGAATTGAATAAGATGGAAAATACGCGTGCCATTTCAACGTCCTTCTCTCATGCTCACAAGCATCACCTTAATGCACAAGTTACGAATATTATTTATTATTATTATTATTATTATTATTATTATTTATACCCTTTATATTATTAAAACCACCATTCATATAATACATTAATATGCTACGCTGTTTGTACGCAGTATATGAGACAGAGACTCCACTGAAATAACAATCCATCCATCATTTTCTTTCATTTATGGTGTCTCCATTCTAACTTACTTAACCATATCACATTTCAATAATTTTACATGATTGTTACCATTTAGATTTTTCTACTTTCTATTTTAGAATTAAACTTTTTATTTTAGTATATTTTTCGACCTCAGATCCGAAAGATAGCATAGCATTGTAGGGTCAATTATCGCATATAAGGTATTACAATTTTGAAGGTCGACGTCACAGTTTTATCTTTAAAAGACGTTTTGGTGGATTGGAAGAAAAATGAGTATATAAATTATCTTTAGCTTCGACTCCTGATTAATATAAAATTATACTAGATGTATCAAGAATAATAGATTTTACTAATAAAATTTAATTTATTCGAGTTTGGAAAACGGAATTTAGATTAAATAGATACTGAAAATATTTTAAAAAAAACTATAAATAGATTTGAAATATTTCATTTCTTCATTTATTATGAATTTCCACTTTACAGTTTTACTTCACCTCTTATTCCTTGTGTTCCTTTACCAATCGAGTCTTCCACCAATCCTTTTTAACTACCTTCTTTGCTTAAAAACTATCTTATTTCTATGATTCTAGATTGTCCAAACAATCGTTAACCATACTGTTTTTCATGCTTTATTTTATTTTTCGTTCAGATCTGTGAGATAAAAAAAATTAGGAAGTTCTTAATTAGATTTTCATGTGTGTTGTATTTTCTAGTTCGACCTGATATAGTTCACACAGATAATTAGTCTATATATAAAGTTAACCTTAAACACCCTCCAATCCCATGTTATGATTCTAGGTAGTAATACTTAGTAGTTTTCATGTAATGCAAATTGAATTATTATTGAAAATATTACACTAATTATATGGTATAATGAAAAAATGTTGTGTTGTAATGGAGTGAAAAACCAGTTTTACATTATCTAAAAAAACTTATTCTTTTAGTAGGAAATTTTGTATTTACGTTGTATTAATATAGTATAAGAGTAATTTAGAATATAAAATAGTTAATAAGTAAAATTTTAGTAATTAATATTAGATACTAATTTAAAAATTATCTTATAAATTTTTTATTAGTAATTAAAAATACCGATCATTTTTTATTTTATAAAATAATATTTAATTTAATAAATATAATAATTAATTGTTTTTTCTAAAATTATTTATTATTTAATAATTTAAAAAAAAACATCATAAATTTCATAATATAGTATGACATGGTAATATATATATATATATATATATATATATATTTATTGTAATTTCTCTTAATGACTTTTTTGTTTTGGTTACTTTATGAATGTTTTCCAATAATGAGATTTTGAATGCATTGTATACATTGCATACACCCCATGGGTTATGTTATGTACATAATAAGGACGTGGGATGCCACCTTATCCAAATACAATTCTCCATTTTTTAGTTATGTTGCTATCATGCATGGAACTTGGTTACCCACTCTTTCTTTTTCATTCATTATCTCAAATAAAAAAATATAAAATAATTTTAGTTTTCTTGAATTTTTATTTTCAATTAAACTTATTCACTAAATCAGGCTAAATTACATTTTTGTCTTTTATTTTTTCATAAATTTCAATTTATTTTTATTTTTTAAGAAGTTAATTTTGATAAGTCTTCTTTTTACATTTGGGTCAATTAGTCATTTTATAATATAGGATTTTCAAAATCTAAAAATATATTTTGAAAAAGAATTTTCAAATTTTCAAAATATGTTTAAAAAAATCTAAACCCAGAAATATATTCTGAAAACGGGATTCTAATTTTTTTTTATCCACACCCTTTTTATTTAAGGTCATTTTTGTTATTTCATAAAGACATTTTCATAAATTTAGTGATAAATTGAATTATGGTTGGGAAAAAATTTGCCTTATTATTATTACTTTAAACCACCAAATTGATATAAAATGAATAAATAAAAAATAAAGGGAAAGTTATGAATAAGATAAAAGAAGAAAAATATAATATAAGAAGTAAATTATTAAGATATGAGAAGAATATGGGTTCAATGGATGAGGGTGGTGTTTTGGAAAGTTAAAGAAATGAAGATGTATTTAAATGGTTGTTAAGTGTTGTTCCCTGCAAATTTATGTCACTGCTTCATCTTTTGAGTACAACACCACTTAAATATACCTGTTAAACACATTAATATATGTTAGGGTTTCCATCACCACGTGCTTTATCTACATAATCCACATTTTCTGAATAAAATATCTTAATTTAAATTTCATGGATAGAAAAATATAATTATAATGTAAATTTTCACCAAAAATAACAAATTAAATTTGGGAAGTGCATGACCCACCCATAAAACTAGTAAATAGTTCGTTATACATGTTTTATTTTAGTGAAATTGTAATTATATTTTTTAAGGATATTATACTATAATGTTTTATATATGAGCTCCAATAATAAATATTTTGTTACAATTATTTTTAGATACATGCTTTATTTGAGTGAAAGGGTATTTAAATCTTCTGAGAACATTATATTCAAATTTATAAGTATAACAATGGTATTATAAAATCTTCTCCATAAGTATTATGAAATATTATGAAAGATAAATTAATATTTTTTTCATCACGAAACGTATTTAATGTTCTTGTATGAATTGAGAATGTTTAGTCTTCAATATTACTCATACTCTTCAGTTTTTTTTATTGGTGTTTAATAAATTTTGGTTATCAACTTTGGATTGGAGTGATCGTACCTGCAAAAAGGTCTTTCAATGTTAAAATTAGTATTTGAAATTCGGTGATTGAGAATAATAACTATTACTAAATATGTACATTGACTTGTGATTGATCAAGCTATTTATAGACATGTGTTAGATTTTTGTGCTGATGAACTGAGATTAGCACGAATACTGTAAAAATTAGTTTAAGTGACTTTCATTTTAGGTTGTCTAAATCTTCTGGATCCCAATAGTTAAAGTACTATTTGACCTATATATCTTAAATCATCTCAGACACAACCACATGTAACACACTTAACGCAATTAACACATTATGTATGAGAGTCTAATGAGTTTAACCATTACACCAAGCTATCGAGTTTGACGGATTTAAACTTTTAGAAATGAGAGTGATTTAGAATTGGATGGAAAAATAGTTAATTAGTGAAATTGGATGCATTGTTGAAGAAGCCCCCACCATGTGAATGACAACGGAAAGCACTTGGGTTTGAAGTGTGTAGTTGGATCTTCCATTCATAGTTTAATTACAGACACTGTTTATGATGCGTTGGAGATGTTGGCTCTGTTCAGACCAAAGGGGAATTTCCAAATTTCAACAACAAACACAACCATGTGCCCAACCATTTTCATTCCACTTCCTAACCCATTTTCATTTCATTCATGTACAAAACTATAACTCCTAGATCTTTTTTTATCACAACCATTTCTTTCTATGCCAAAAATTCATAAACCAAAACACACAAAAGGAAAATAAACAACGGTTTCTTCTTCAAAAAGGGTAATGTTTTTTCCACCATTTTTTAGACTAAATTATGATTTTTTTTCTCTTTTACTGTTAAGAAGTGGGCTTTTAAGCCTAACTCAACCCCATAAAACCGATTCATGGGGTGAGGGTATACGATGAAATGTCTTAATCTCTAGTCGATGTGGAATCTCCAACACACCCCCTCACGCCGAGACTACCAACTTGTGCGTGGAGATATATGTTATGGGTGGTCCGATAACGGTCCGATGAGGGGTGGCCTGATAAACCCAACAAATATTCGCTAGGATAGACTCGAAATGACTCTAATACCATGTTAAGAAGTGAATTTTAAGCCGAACTCAACCCCATAAAACCTGCTCATGGGATGAGGGTTGCACCCACTTTTATACGATGAAATGTCATAATCTCTAGTCAATGTGGGATCTTCAACATTTACCATGATGTAATAAAAGGTTCCATTATAATTAATTTTGTCCACAAAATTAACTAACTATTTTTAATGAGGTTTTTTGAGTTTTATATACATGTTATTCTTCATTCGGTTCACTAACTTGAATTTGGAAACAAAAATTCATACAATTGAAAGCAATGCACTAAGTTGGTAATTCTTAAAGGCACCAAAAGAAATGTAATGACTTTTTTTTTCTGTTCATTTGATACAAACTTTTGTGACATGACAAAAGTAGGTTTGATATTCTGGCTTTTTGAGTTTTCAAGTGATGATGCTTTTGGGATCTTAAACATGGCCTAAGAAAGCCATTTAAAATTTCAGTGCAACCATGATTTCCACATGGAACTCAAATATTTGATGTTCAACTTCATATTTTGTTGAGAAATTGGAGCATGGTTCTTGCTAAACCAAGCTATTCTCTTCTCTTTTCATGGTCATAAAATGCACAAAAAGTTACCTTGCGACTAACATCTTAAAGATGAAAGATGGTAAGAAAAAAAGATATTGCTTCATCCTATAATTTTAAATCATGTGGAGTTTAATTTTTAATAAAAAAATATTTATTTTTTCAATTATAATTTAATATAAGATTCTCAACATGTTAACGTTCTTTCATGAATTACAGGCCATAAATTAATTTTTAAAATTGAATACTCGCGATTAATAGATATTATACTTATTTATATATGTATTCCCTTTTATTTTTAGTTCAAAAAATATTAAATGTAAAAAAAAAACTTTATGATTTTCCATCACCTTATCATATCTATTTAGAATTCAATTGGGAGAATCAAATAATTTATCAAGTGGATTGCTTAATTTTGGCTCTATTATAAACCAATTGTCACACACAATTATTTGTTCATGTAAAATGTTTGAACTATATATAATTGCATTTTGAATACAGAATTAGTTAAACTTATAACAATTTTAAATCAATTGAAGAGGTGTAAAAAAGTTTGCACGTATTTTTAAAAAACATTGACATGTTTTTCTTTTCAGAAAATAAACAAGATTGAAGAAAAGTAAATAAACTGTGAAAATATATAATTGCATTTTGAATATATATTTTTTTAATAATATTTTTTTGATGTAGTCACAAATAATTGTTAATTTTTTAATAATATTTTTTTATACAGTAAAAAATAATTGTTAATTGAGATATCTAGTTTCATAAGAAAAATAAGAAAAAAAAATGAACATGGGTAAGAAAAACCGTAATAAAGGGCAATTTGGTCTTTTAACAAGGAAGAAAGCACTATAAAGTGCAGTGGCCATGGTTCGAACAACTTTAGTCGCAGAAGACACTCACAAACACAGTGCGTTGACGATACACAGAAACACGAAACAGAGGTTCGCCGGAAAATATTTCTCCGGTGACTCCGACGAAGGTCTTTGCGGCGGTGGTTTTTGGTGGAGCCGAAACTGAGGCCGGAAAAGGACGAACTCGGGTGGTGGGTAGGATCTGGCGGTGTATGATGGGATCTTGCATATGCCCGTTGGAGACTCCGGCGAGGTTGCTTTGGACCACAAGCTTCTTCCGTCATAAGCTTATGATCTTCTAATAATTCCCACACAAAAGCAAAAACTCAACAACAACAACGACCCTTATAAAAATTCTCAAACAAGATTCTAGTAAAACAGAGTAAACGCAAAGAACAAACACAAACACACAAAACAACACACACTTTTAAGTACTAATCTCTTTCTCTCACTGGAAATTGTCTCCGGCGGTGGTGAGTGACTGAAGTGCCATGGAGTCTGGACGGCTTTTCTTTGATGCCTGTGCTTCTCGCGGGAACACCAACATGCTCTTCCTCGGTAACACTGAACTTGCTTTCCGAGGTCATTTTCTTTCTCTCCTTGCTCTTGATTTGGTCTTCTTAGTTTTCTGTTGATACCCTTTTGTGTATTGAAAATTTGGATTTGAATGGTATGTTGTGGAGTAGTTTTTGTTTGTTATGGCTTACTTTTTCACAAGTACTTTGGTGTTGTTCTTCCTTCAAAAATGGAATTTTGCCTCATCAATTTATGTTGACCTTCAATATGGCTCATTATTAAGGAGATTTTCAAAGCAATTGAACTTTTTACCTCCATAGTTTATGTTGGTTTTTAGTATAAATCATCATTGCATAAATTATTATCAGGGTGAGACTTTAACTTTGATTGAAGAAAAGTATTAAAAAAACCATCTAAAGAAACCGCCTCCAAGTTTTGTGCTTCTAAAATTGATGTGTTTGGTTGCTGGGGAGTTAGGAACAGAAAGATGGTTCTGGTTAAAGAAAAACTAAAGCTTAAAAAAGGCATGGTTGGATTTGGGTTTGTGATAAATGAAGCAACTTGATTGTGTATCAAAATTGGGGTGTGAGAGTGACAGATAAAGAATTTAAATTTAAATTTTTACTGTGTGTCTGGATTATTATGTTGTGGCATGGGTGGTGTCTTGAGACATGAAAGAGAGTTAATTGATGGGGTTTTGGTTTTGGTTTTGGGATTGAAATGGAAGCAGGGAGATCGATGATGAGCTTGGAGGAAGCCTCAAAGAGGCGACCTTTCTTCACCTCACCAGATGAACTGTATGATGAGGAGTATTATGAGAAACAGATGCCGGAGAAGAAGCATCGCCTCAGTTCTGAACAGGTTGGCCGGTGGCTTCAAATTTGAATGAACTGCTATTTGTTGTTGTTGTTTTGATCACCTATTTGAAATTGAAAACAGTTGTTGTAATGAATAGCTTGAAATATGAATGAATTATTTTGAGTTTGGCTTCTAAATAAAAAGGTGGTTGGCTTTAAAGAGAAATTCCATTTTGAAGCTATAAAGTGATTGATTTTGAAACCATTTCTGATTATTAGTAGTAAATCAAGACAACTTTCCTTGAGTTGAATGCTTGGTGGTGTTATTAATTTACTGATGGATCTGATGAGAGAGATAATGTTTTAGGCTTTTAGTTGCTTGGTTTTTTAGATTAATATATATTGTTGCATCCAAAGATTCCTGTGATAGTTTGCCATCAATATTATAATGTTGTGACACTCTTGTGTGATTGATGGTTAGGTCCATCTGTTGGAGAAGAGCTTTGAGGAAGAGAACAAACTGGAGCCTGAGAGGAAGACCCAGTTGGCCAAGATGCTGGGATTGCAACCAAGGCAGGTGGCTGTGTGGTTTCAGAACCGCAGGGCTCGATGGAAGACCAAACAGCTTGAAAGGGATTTTGATGTTCTCAAGTCCTCATACGATACCCTACTTTCATCCTATGATTCACTTATGAAGGATAATGAGAAACTCAAATCTGAGGTACATTTATACATTTATAAAATATTGGAAAAGTGGTAAAATCATTGGATCTAGGCAACAGGGTTTTTGAGATTTTTTTTTTCCATTTAGATTTAGTTGCTCATGTATGCAATTTGAGAAGTGGTGAATGATGCAGTGGTTACTTACAGCTATGGTGGATGTGTGATGAAATATTGGGTGAATAGAGTAGAATAGAATATAAATTGTCTGTCAACAGTTGTGGGGGGTGTATAGGATAGAATTAGTGCCTTCACAATCAGAAGTCCATAAGAGTATAGCATAGGGAAACAAGTCGACACTTAACATAGAAGATGATTGGTAGCTATCCAGAAAGGGCCCTACACATGAGATTCGACACTATAATAATCACAAACTACCAAGAGTAGCATCTGTTCTGAACCCCACCTCGTTTGCAAAGAAGCCACTTTCAAAGTAACTATGCGAATATACCTTTATATATTTCTCAAAATATGCTTTAAGACCCCCTTTTGTGAAAGGGACTGATGAACTTTAAGAAAAAAAGGAGTATGCAAGCTAGGCCATAAACTAATTAACAAGTGGATTTTTTTTTAAGTGTGGTCGATTGAATATCTTAATGATATGTTGACTATTCCGCAGGTGGTATCCTTAAATGAGAAGCTTCAAGATCAAGCTAAAGAGGTTCCTGAGGAACCATTCTATGACAAGAAAGTTGATCCACTTCCAGTAGAAGATATAGCTACAATTTTCAGCACAAGGGTGGAGGACCACCAGAGCAGTGGGTCTGTTGGAAGTGCAGTGGTGGATGAGGGTAGTCCACAGCTGGTCGTTGACAGTGTTGATTCATACTTACCAGCCGACAACCCTGGTGGATGTGTGGGCCCTGTTGAAAGAATTCAGTCAGAGGAGGAGGATGGGAGTGATGATGGGAGGAGTTACATGGATGTGTTTGTGGTATCTGAAACTGAGAACCAAAACCATGAGGAAGGAGAGGCATTGGTTTGGTGGACCAATATGTATTATGTTGAATAAATGATAATGCAGCAGCAGCAGTCATATGAAATTAGATGCATAATTAAGAGAAGGTAATAATAATATTGAATAATTAGATGTATGGTGTGGGCAAGGAAGAAAAGGTAAACGCCCAGGTGGCTTGGACCTCTAGGAGTTGGAGTGTCCTCAAGCCAAGTTTAATAAATAAAGTCTAGTAGTAATTTGGTCAATGGTGTCAAATGTTGGTTAATGGTTGTACTTCCAAACTACAGTAAGATTATTTCATGTTCAAGTATTAAAACATAGTTAATTAGTAAGTCCATAGATTGTAAGTTGTCCTTCTTTTTACCCTCCTGAATCCTCAATTTTTGAAAACCATTTGGATAAGATAATCCAGAACCACGTCCACAAAAAGTGGCAAAGCACACACACTGTCCACTTTTCATATAATAATATTATTTTCACACCCTAATCATGATAAGCAATGTGTATATTTACTAATATTATCATCAACTTCATGTGTTCAAAGCATAGACAACAAAGTGTTCAAAAAGGTAGCGAGGTATGGATGAGATTTTTTTAACAAAAATCTTTTATAAATAAAAAAACACAATCTAATCAAACACCATCCAGAGTCAAATCTTCTGGTTGAGACTGGAGACTTGGAATTAACTAAAAAAACTACATGGATCAACTTCAATTTCTCACTAGTCACTATGAATTTTTGGAAGATACAATGGAGGCTTCCAGCACTAAATTTGCAGAAAGTAACAATAAATACATATTACTTAATTACAAAGAAATATCATGATTAACAAGAACTCAAACTGATCTAAAGATCACCATCAAGCAAACAATGATTATCAGAAATCACTCAATTTACCTCACCAACACACCCAAGTTGGTATCCATAATTTGGTATAACGGACACAGTAACCACGTTATGCAAGTGGGATCCAGCTTCCTCCACCCCACAATTGTCATTGACACCTCCCTAATGAGGGAATGGACTTTCTGTTTCTGAAATGTGAATCAGAATACATGGAAGATGTCACAAGTAATTGAGGGATATAGATAGAAAAATCCATGCTAGTGCTACCTCGGCACGTGCAATGCACATGACGTAATACTACCACAAATCATTAACAACCAGACATCCCACGGCAATGCTATAACGATTTAATACTTAATTTTGATGCTAAAACAGTGAAGGAGGGGTCAAATATTAGTGTATATATATACATTAACCCCAAGACATGACTAGAAAATTATGGGAATTAAGCAAATAAAAAAATCAAGGAGATCACGCACGACGCAAGCACAAAGCAGATGGAAAAAAAGCTTTGATTCCAATAATTTCCCCTGCATTCTAACACATCTGCAGATGCCCAGGAACAAAATCAAGGGCATGCGTGTGCAGGACCTTTGGTGGGGTGGGGTGAGAGAAAAAGTATAAAGAATGAAATATTGCCTACAACTGCTCAACTTAACATTTTCTGACTTCTTTCCCATCCTTTTCCTTTTTACTACTTTCCTCCTATTCCTTTACAATAATTCCATTTGTATACATATATGGATCAGACTCTGCTAGAAAAATGAAAATTGGTTCTTCTCGCTATGGAGCAGCCAACCGGACATCTGCAGAGAAATATAATTTCAAAATTGGACGCATCCTTACAATTCCCTCATACTGGTGCCCTCACTGAAAGCAGATAATGCTACAAATTCTGCTTAGCCAAAAACCAGGCATCCGAGTTAGCAGGTCAGCTTTACCTATATGTACAAGCAGGCAAGAGACACCAGCAGCTGTGGCTACCCCATTTTATAGTCTTAGGTTTGCCCAATGAACCAGTCATACCGGTGGATGATCACATCACACCACAGAAGACTGACCAGATATCTGATTTTCTGAAATACAAGTATAAGATCAACCATCTGATTCCTTCCTTTTCCTGTTTGACTTCCGATTTCCTTTGGATTTCTCTGTATCCACATTCATTGGTGGTCTCGTTTCTGCTGTGCCAGAAGGTTCAGAGCTGTCAGTAAAAGTTGAATTGGGCGTTTTCTCGTATATAATGGCTAAATCAAGAGAGTATAAGCGAAGGGCAAGGGAAGGCAAAGTAGAAGTTTTGGCAGCAGCTGAAAATGATGACCAGTACCACCAGTCATTCCTCAAGTACTCCGTCTTAATCATATCTTCCAGGGTAAATGTCGCCTGAATCATCTGAAAAAAAGGAAGGAACCTCAATTAACAAACATAAATTCACATGATCACTAACCACTTGAAAGAGAAATATAGTATAAAAGATGTTCACGAAATTCATTTACATTAAACAGCTGTTTTTCACTGATATCGCAGTTAGAGCAAAGTGGCATTATTAAGTCCACAAATTGTTTTCAAGAATAAAAAAGCATCTCGGTAAAGTAAGTTGCAGTACAGAAACAAAGAATGAGAAACATGTGGAGTTGGCAATGCCTGTTAATGGAGAACTGTGTGCTAGAGCCGCAGAAATAAGACAAACCTCATATATAGTCTCTGCAGATTTCACAAATGCACGCCAAGCCTGTCTTCTCTCAGACTCAGCCTTTGATGGTCTCAGAGCAGATGCCGGGAGTGCAGCATCCATATCAAGCAGATTAATCTTCAGTTGCCTCAAAATGTGAGAAACCTTTCCAACTAATGGTTTCAATGACGACAAAGGAACCACACAGCAGCCATCGACTCCCATATCTGAAGCAGGACCACAAAAAGAGAATTTCCCATCTCTTTGTTCTCCCGAGGATGATTTATTGGATTTATTGATTTCATTGGCAGCTAACCTACCAGTAGAAATGCCTGAATTATGGTCAAGACATGCACCAGCTCCATCAGTGTTTCCCTGAGAACCACGGGTTTCCGTTGGTTTGGACAAAACACCTATAATGGCATCATCCTTTGGAGTTGAGAATCGTGTATACTCACTAACAAGAGGAGATACAGAAGGAACAAAGGATGGGATACCATCCGTTCCAATAAGACCTATTTCTTTGACAAGTTCCCTGTTGGATTCACTTGTCTCAAACTTGGAACATATATCTTCAAAATTAAATGGGCATGTGGATTCTTCATTTGAAAATTTAATCAATCTTGAGCTTAGCTTAGAACAACCACCAACTTTGGTTCCAGCTGTTTCCGCATCAGCTCTGAATTTCTCTCGTGAGGTATCACATCTTAAGTTTCCTTTTCCTTTACAAGATCCAATTTTGTTCCTATTCTTCTCTGCAACCGGAAGACCTGCATTACACTTGCCATCATTATGTCCATCAAATTCACCATCACTTGAAACAGTTTTGTGACAATATGTGCAGTGTCTCCTATCGAACCATATGGGTTCTAGGCACTCACACCTAAACAACTTTTCATCATTAGTTGTTCTTGACTTTTTATTTTGCTTCCTTGACATCTCAATATCCCATTCGAAGAAGGGACCATATTTCTTTTCCAGCAAGGATGTCGCCTTTGTAACAAGAGAACTAGATACTGTTTTCTCTCTATTTATAGGCATAGAAATAGGTCCTCGGTCCTCAACCTGCTCTTCAGTCTGCGCATTAAGGAACTCTTGGAATCTTGATCTTGGCCCCTGCATAATGGAATCTTTCAGTTCCCTTTCTTTAGGATCACTATCATCCAGCCAACCTAAGAGCTCTTCAATTTCAGCATCAGTTTCATAAGCAATCCATGGTGAACTATTGGCCAAAGCATTTCTAAGCTGAGAGGAATCCTTCTCAGATAGTGAAGAATGCTGCAGAACAGAAAACTTTTCCACATAGTCTCTGCTAAATGGTATTCCTCTTCCATGCAGCAGTGCAGCACTTGCATCAACAACTATTCGTGAACGTCCTCCAGGCAAAGTTGAAGCCCAATACAATCGACCGATGGAATCAATGCCCAAAAACTCCCGACGAACAGAGAGCCTCAACAGCTGTGATACTACACTAGTTATGGAGTCCTGCAATACTGAAATATCACGCTTGATAGCGTTGAGCTCAAGGTGATAGGGTTCGGACTCATTCAAAGCAGTATGTGAAGCATCAACTGTCACCCCACCTTGCTGGCATGTCACAGGTGTAGATATGTCCCTCCCCTCACATTTCTGGTGGTTACTCTGGGCATGAGCTGCTCCACCAGAACCATTTATTTCTTGAGACAAATTTGGTGATGGAAAAGATTTGGGGGATTTATCAGTTGATTGAGACTCCACAGCACCAGAGACATTTCTAAATTGTCCCTCTACATCTAAGGAATTCATATTTTGGCTATCAGAATCTGAGTTTGTCACGGACATGCTTTTATCTACACTATCAAACCTATACTTCTCCTTGGTGGTCTCTTCTGAAGGCAGGCTATCAACAAATACCCCAAAATTACTAGGATTGTCAACTGCAGTATGTGGCTGAACCAGACATTTACCAGTATTTGTTAATAAAGTAGTAACCCCTTCCCTAAGACCAACTTCTCCAGCAGTATTTAATGAGAAAGTATCAATTTTAGCTGCTTTTGTAGATAAAATGTCCTCTCTAGTTTTCAGGTTTTTCCACTCTGCAGAATGTGCACGCAATTTCTGATGTAACTCAGCTGACAACTCTGAACATTGCTCAAGGTGCTGGCGTATCATGGAAGAGTTAAGCAACTCATCACATAAAAATTTAAGAAGGAAAGTTCTCTGCAACCATTTAAAATAAAAACTAATCAAACACAAACACATAAAAGAGTTCTACAGTTTCATAAATACATTATCAATCATAACTCAAGTTGCTAACCACACAGGGCATTTTATGCTTCAAGAACTATGATAATGAGCTCAAAACAGAAAAAGGAGTGTAAAAACAATATTTTGATGGGAAACCTTTTATACACGTACAATAAAACGAGCAATGCCAAAAGAAATCAACAAATGAAAATCTTGCAACTATGACTCAGGATAAGATATCGTTAATACAAGATAGAACCTCATTAAGACTCCTTTTCAGTTCATAACAGAATGGGAAGCACATACTAGCACTATGCAATTACCAACAAAACACTTTCCAGGAAGATACAACAAATATGAAGTTCAAAAATGAGACAATTATGTCATTCTACCTAGAATGATCATATGAATTAGCTATATTGTAAACAAAAGGTAGCAAGTAGATTGCATCAACAAACCTCGCCCAAACTGTGCTCCCAGTATTCTTTTTCTTCAATTACAGTTGATAAATGAGTAAGGGATTCCAAGAAAAGAGAATTAACTTCACCCTGGAATTTTTTACTTCGGCATTTGCCAATAACCTGTGTACGTTCTGTAACATCTTGAGTTGCATGTTTACCATCAACACAGGAAGGACAGTACCAGTTTCCCTCAGGAATCCTTGCAAGGGGAGGGTTTAAGCAATATGTATGATACTCAGCATCACAAGTATCACATAGTAAAACACTATCATCGTCCCTATCAATGCCACATACTTTACAGACTCCCTCATCCCAAGGGGCCTTTGGAGTCTCTTTCATTGACTCAATAAAATCATCAACTTCCTTTCTCATTTCTGCAGTTAAGCATTCCAGTTTAGCATACTCCATAAATTTTTGGACATTGGTGACAACCTGTACCCAATGAGGAAATTTAAATGTTCGATTAACAAGCACGCACAAGAGCAAATGTACTGATGTAGACACAAACAAGCTACCAACCTCCTCATTATATAGTGATTCAAAGTTTTGGGATAATTTTTCAGCCAGTTCGAGTAAATCAGGTTGATCCCCAAAAACAACACGAACATTGTTCCACAGCTGCACCATCAAATCAACAGTTTAGTGCCTCCACACAAGTCATAAATAAGCATTGTAAGAATGACTCTGCATCTACTAGAAAACATATTAGAGACCAGTATCATGAGGACACCAATCATGATGCCCCTTGAGCCAGAGACTATAATGGTGCACAAGCAAGCATAAAAGTGTATTTGCAACAAGCTTTACAGAGACACAAAATGGGTCTACAGGGTAGTGGTAGTAATCTAAAGTAAAAATAAAATAAAGACTGCTTCGTCAAGCAATCAGAGTTTTATAAGACACTGACCTCGCGAACATCCTCAAGAAAAGCTTCATGAGATCCACCATAAGCTCCAGCAGCTAATCTTAGGTCAATAGTGCGGAAGTCTAGAGGGCGGGCCACCATGGCTGGAGATCCAAGAAGCCCCTCATCATCATTATCTGAAGAATTAATCAATTTTCTTCCCAGCAAGTTGCAAAAAACCTTTGAATCATCTGCAGCAGCAGCACGGCGTAATACAATGCGACATCGTTTCATCATGATGTCAGAAATTGATATAACAATCTTCCTTTTCTGTCCTTTACTGGGATTTGATTGCAGTCCTTCACCCGCAACATCAGCCAAAACTGAAAGAACTGCTTTCTGTTTTTAAACAAGAATAATGTTGAATTAATGATTCATGTTTTCTTAACCAAAAAGAATAAAAGTTTATTTTAACCAGATGAACTACCACAGTAACATTGAGAATAACATGTTAGTTTTGTCATCATACTGTGTGGGTTTCTCTTGCATGTTGTAATAAGTAACATTTAACAGGGGGTAAACTGAGACATATACAGTTTTACATTACACATGTATAGTGGAAACTATAAACTATAAGATGGCTTGCCTGTTAAAACAGATGATGATGCACCACAAAACTAGAAATATCAACAATAATTAATCAAGCAAAAGGGAAACCATCACACCAGTGCAAGTAGTAGAAGACAGTTCCTGGACCATTGAATTCTATGAAAAAGTTTTGGTCAGAGATCTGATCTAATGGTCAAGAAACTTTCCTACTAACAGTTTTATCATTGCAACCAAAATAGTGATTTTACCATAGTTTTGGCCATGTCAATGTTATATATCACATTATGCACCCCCAAAATATATACACACACTAAAAGAGAGTTGTCACTGAGAAGCACCTTTGTTGGTCCAGAAGCATTGCCCTTGTACACTTCCTTACTGATTGAATGTTCCAGTTTTTTCTTTGCCCATTCTGGCGGATCCTTACCCAGAGCATCATAAACACACTTCCTGATTCGAGTGCCTACATTTGTTGGTAGCTTTCTGACAGGTTCTAGCATTTGAGCCCATTCAGGAACATTACCATCATTTGCCAATTTCTTCTCAGAAGCACCCTTTGCATCAGACTCTTCTTCCATGGTTAGTACATCACTGTCTCTGCTCAAAGAACCAAAAATTTTCTTTGTAGCCTCTGCAAGCAGCTGAGAGACAAATAAAAAAACTTGTCAGTGTTATTTCTATCATTCTTTTCAGGTTTACAACTTAAATTGCAGTCTAGAAAAGATTAACCAGCAGCAAAATATTAAATCTTAAGATATGATGACATAAGAAAAATACTTCAAAAAGAAAACTGAATTGTCATTAGCTAGAAAAACAAATTTTCCAGACATGTCATGAAAAGGCTGAGTAAGGGAATAAAATCGAAAGTGGTCATTAGACCCCACTCCAAAGTATCAAGTTCTCGGGTAAAAAAGACTATCGCCTGGGCAGAAAATACCACAAATCAGCAAAACTTCTAGAAATTATTACACCTAAAGTGATTGTCTTGCAATCTACTATCATGTTTTTGAAACCATGAAATCCTGTAACTTAAAAGTTAGCCTGAATGCCAAATAAAATTATATCTGGGTCCCACATACTAGCACTGTGAAGCAAATGGGTAAGAAAGAAGTATCTAAATATTAGCCAGACCGAAGATAAAACTCTTTATTCATTATATTAATGACAAAAGCAATGCTCACCTGTGCATCTGCTTCCATCCCAGCCACACCGGTAAGAGAACCACACAGCACACCACCATCACCTCGTAAGCAGCGAAATACTTTACCACTTTCGCGGGCAGTAATTTCTGCAGACTCAAGGTTGCCATCCATTGTTAAAAAAGCCAAGATATACCTACGAGCTAATTCTGGCCAGGTCAATTCATTAATAGGAAGCATGTTGAGCTTGGTTCGTTTAGCAGAAACACCACTATCCATATCTTTCCTTCTTCCCCGCCTTGTTCGTGTTTCTCCGGGTTCAGAATTTGGATCCACCAGGACAGCCACCCTTGATAGCAATTCACGTATTAGCACTCTCAGCAATGAATTATGTGCCTTGGTCAAAGTTACACCAAAGCATCTGGCATAAGTGAAAGATGCAAGCTTAACTTGAGCGGCCTCTTTCATTGCTTCTGTTTCCATTTGAATAAATGCATGAGAACTTTCCATGGAACCTGATGGACCAGTTTCAACTCTTGGGGACAATAATGATCTGCAATTACCATCAGTTCCTTGGGAAATCAAAACTTGACTTTCATCCATGTCCCTCTCAGATTTCTCAAGAAAATCCAATCCATCAAACCAAGGGTTAATTAGTTCCTTCTCAAGATCATCTAATGACAATGGTTCTTTCAGGTCCAGAACTTCGTTAAATCGCTCTAAAAGCTCCCAAGCCTGGAAGACAAAAGCAGAAAAAATGTAAAGACTATATCCTAGCAAATAAAAATAAAGCCAAAAAATGTAAAAGGCTGAGAAAAAACATTTCAGATTCACTGATGCCATGAAACAAGCATACCTGAAAAATATCACCAATGAGCTCGCCAGGAGCCCTAGAGCATAAAGGCTTCCCAAGTGGTGGACGACGACCATCCTTAAAGCTTTTTTCAGTCAAACTTGCCTTTTTGGACCTCCTGTATAAACCTTGAAGTGCTTCTTCCTGATATTTTGATCCATCTCTCCATTCAACCACTAAGAAATCATTTCCTACTGTTGGCAAGGACGAGCTGTTATCTCTATTATTTAAAAGTTCATACTGCAGAGATTCAACATTAGGAAGCTGTTCCAATACTTCTTGAACAAATTCAACATCCAATCCAAACCTATCCTGCCCCAACCATTTTCTCAAAGCCTCAGAGATACCTTCCAGATCACTGTCTGCATAGATTACATCTGGAATGCCAACTGAACCAAGGGAACCGCAAAATTTATCCACCGAAGTAAAGTATGTATCACGTTTTGCGTTCCCTAAATCCCATTGATGTAAGCATGTTTCATTCTTAGCATGGTTACAATAGAACTTGAGAGTTCCTTTCTGGTTGCAGATATCCTTGCAAACATTAACTAACTTCTGAGAAATAACTCTCCATGCAGAGCATGATGACCGCTCTTCCACCAAAATTTCACCAATTCCATCATTAAACTCCAAGTTACCAGCTAACGAATTTATAGTATTATCTTGAACTGAACCAGGGCGTAGTACATCCGATAAATGAGAATCCCTAATTGAGAAGTTTGCAGAGCAGCTTAGGACATCATTTTCAGTTGGTACACAAGGGTCTTGAAGCATCATCTGGATACTTTCACCATCATCCAAATCCATACTAGCATTAGTTTTTCTCTCACCTTCATTGGCTTGAGACACAAGTTGACAAAATTTTGACATTGAAAGGATGGTTGACCCAACTGGAACAGGAAATTCTGAACAGGAACACCTTCGGATCTTAAATATAGGTCCAGAATCACCACCCTCCAAAACTTCACATGTAAAGAGAGAACCAGTAATCTTGTCATGCCAACAAGATTTATAACCTACAGGACAGATAAGATTAACATCATGATATGATGGTCTCACATCAACTTTCCCCAATGAAAGAACAAAGAAGTCATTGAACTGTAGAGGAAGTTCATCCTGAAATATAAAAAAAACAGAAAAATCAGGCAGAAACAGTAAATTTTCAGATTCACTATAATAATCCCCTCTAAATTCTAACTTATATTGGGGGGAAACTGATAGTAAGAAACTAACTTCACAAAAAAATGAGGAAATATGAATTAGACCTCAAATTGCGGAGGGCAGGAGTGTCCATCATCTTTTCTTCCACTTTCAGAGGGTTTTGGGATATTCCCCCTAGTAGTAGCACATTCCACATTTAAACCTTCAGAGGAAGGATCCTTACAATTACTATTCATCATGGTTCCCCGTTTTTCCACAAAACCATTGACCACTGCAGATCTTGTTGACTTTTTTTTTCTAGACAGAGACCCACTTAAAGACGCAAGAGACCTCTCATTTCTTAGTTCAGACTCAACAGAGTTGAAGCCAGACATTAGCCCCAAATAACAAGCTACTTCATATACAGAATCAAATATCTTTCCATCAGGTGCACAGTAAACGGCATATAGTTCAGTGCTGCTCACTGATTGTCTAAATTCCACTCGCCAACCTTCCTCTAGTACACCACGTTGTTCAGATATAAAATCTTTAAGAGCCTGCAAAAATATCTTATTTGGACTTCGACATGGTATTATAATAGCCATATTGTTACTACTACTATGAATTCTAAGAGGGAAATCTGTACATACCTCCTCAAATCTTCTAGTAATTGATTGAGTATGATTCAATATATCCTCAAAACCCACTCTATCAGTATGTGTCAAACCTCCAGAAGCCTTTTGGAAGCCAGTAGCATTTCCATTGTAAAAGTTTGAATACGTCACAGGGGCAACAAATGGATTGGCACCAAAATAATTATCACCCAGAGTGTGCTTTCTAAAACCAAAAATAAACATAAAAAGTAACCAGATAAAACAACTAAGATCAGAAAGCATAAAATATTGCATCAATAAATCAAAAGACATAAATGGAACTAGTACAAAGATTACAACAATATACTCTCAATTAATCAGGCAAGCTTCCAAAAACATATCAGTAATCAAGTGTTTAAATAAACATCAGTATATGACACCCAAAATTTAATAGTATGAAACCAGCTTTTAAAAATGAGGAAAAATAGTCCTTTAAAGTGTGAAGAAACAGGGGTAAGGGGTAACCTTTTGTGGAATGGTAAGAAAGATGGGTTTACATTTCTGAAGCATAAATGCATAAGAAAGCATGTGCAAAATTACAATTTCAACAAAAAAAAAAAACTAAACAATGTTGTTTGGAGTGTAAAAATGGGTTTTTCAAGCCTATATAATGGCAGCACCACTATTGTGGTGACAATGTCAGCTATAGAAAATCACTCAGCTATCTGAATCCCATTGCAGCCCAAGGTCACTCCACTCTGACATCACACTATTGACAACTGTGTTTTGCAATGGTCATTCTGGTACTTCAAAGAACTAGTACTGTTTTGGAGAAACTATATGAAAACATGTATTAAGATTTTCCGTGTGAAAGCAAAACTCCTAAATGCCAGTATAGCATCTAGAATTTGAATCAGAATTTGACTGATTAATTCTAATTTTTAAGTTAGGAAACCCTAAATAAAATGATACCTCCATTTCAAAATTCCATGGAATTACAAAATAACTAGCCCAAACCCTTTCTAAATCTTAACCAACACCCTAAAAATTGCCAATATCACATCTGGGAATTAAAATCATTAATAAAAAGAAAGGAATATTAATTGAGAGAAAAATGTACAGCAAGAAAGGAGAACATAAGGTACCCATCCAAACAGAACAATGAAAGAAAGAGAAAACAAAACATCGTCGTACTAAAAATAGAACAGAACTTAGACCCCTCTTTGACATGAACATAACAGATTCCAAAAGATTTGAACAGAATAGAGACCACAGAACAGCATGCCAGAGTTCCACCATAATTGGCCAAAAACTCCACCAGAGTGCAATGGTTTGTCCAGAAACAAAGGAAAGAGCTCTAGGTCAGTATAGAAGAGAGGAGAATATGAGAATAGTTTATTATTTAAGCCTTCGGAAGGGGAGAGTAGCAAAATAGGGTTTGTGCTCTAGTAAAATATAATGGGGAATTATTGGCCCTCTTATTCAGCACCGAACGACATCGTTCAAGGGGCCAGAAAAGGGGTTTTCATACGTGGAAAGAATAGTAGCTGAGCTGGCAGCTGCAATTTACAACACAACAACTCCAACACTAAACTACTCTCCTCAATGCCTCAAAGAAACAGCATGGGGCTGTGCTGGGGCACGACACTACTATAACAGCCCAATCACACTACTCAAAACCGCAGAATTTATTACTCTAAACCACCACTTTAATCTCAAACAAAATTGGAATTAAAATTGTGAACTAAATTCCATTTCCGTCACCAAAACTAATCTTATCATTAAATGTCCACAATATCTTACTTGAAATAAAGGAACAATAATACCATATGACAGTTCTTTCTGATTACATTTGTACCATACTGTCCAACAAATATTACACCAAAGATGCAAAAAAGAAATGCAGAACTGCATTTCATCAACGTATTTCCCACATTCAAAATTACAGTGTAGGGATTGGGGGATAATTGAAATTTGTCTGGTTGTGTTTTAATTTAGATGCCCCTAAACATTTTTCGGAAACAGAAAGCAGAAATTGTGGTGGCAACTATGCAATTATAACCAAAAGTTGAAAACCATATAATCCAAAAGCTAATAGTTCAACTGGCACCGCCCCGAGTGTGATTTGGTGACAAAGGAAGGGGTTCGATTCTCCTTGCGCTATGTAGGTAATTGATTATCTTTTATACTAAAAATAATGAGCATTGTTATTTATCAAAATAATTAAAGAACAGCTAACCAGGTGTACTACCAAAAAGGAATCCACCAAAAATACATATGAAATCAAAGAAGAAAGTGATTTTCGATATAACTTCTCACACTTGCATATTCTACCACCTACCATACCTCAATTCTCGAAAATTTCACAAAACATCTTACAGAAGTTAGCATTTTACAAGGACAGAAAAAGCTATACTCACTTCACAGATATTTTCTAAACTTCGAAAACCCTAAAACATAAATGAAGGAGATGGGGTCTGTTTCAGAAAGCAAATGTTGCAATTTAGAGAACATGATGAGTTAACTCCAGGTTTATGCAAACAGGATTGTAAAACCCACAAATCTCCAATTTCAAGAATGTAGAACTTACACAGTTTCACCACTATTACGAGATGCATATCAACTGTTAACCTTGACTATCAACTATAGTATTTTACCTAGTGGTAAGCATTTGATTTAACTATGGAAACCAGAGTCAAGGTCACGAATTTGATATCCAATAGGATAATTGCTAAAGGAGAGATTTTGTGAGGTGCATTCAATCATCCTGTGGCGGAGACTAGGTGGATCAAGTTCCAATTGAATCATGGTACTTGGATTGGTATGCTAGTTGGTCCAAACTATCAGCCATAATATTTTACTCAGTGGTAAGCACTTGATCCAATTATTAGTATCAAAGCTAAGGTCACGAGTTTGATTCCCAACTTTTTAGGAAGAGATTGTTGAGAGATGCATTAATTGTTTGTGACGGAGATTGGATGGGTAAAGTCACAATTAAATCATGTAGGTTGAGCTGATATGCTCTTAAGTAAAAGAAGTTGTGCTTTAACTATCAGCTATAGTTTGTGACCTATTGTTCAGTGTTCGATCCAACAAGTACGATCTTTCCTATTTGTGATTTCGGGTACAAGACAAAACAGAAGGATTCTAAGACCTTGCAATCTAAATAGTGACTTTAACAACATTGGTATTTCCTTTCTTCAGGGGGAGGAGGGCTTAGAAATTTGTTTGGTAGTGTTTTAGTGAAAAGGTTCTTGAAAGAGATCAAATCATTTGTGGAAGCGAAAAGTTGAAAATGCAGCTATTACAGACGTTATATATAGCTCAACTGGCACCGGCACGAGCACCAGACACAATGCCGCACTTGTTAACAATGTGGGCAGTTCAATTCCCCCAGGTCACCTGTTCTCCCCATGCAGAACGTGATTTTGCTTCTTTTTGATACCATAAACAAAGTGCATTGCCACTTATCACAAAAACTAAAACAATTATCCGAGGTTTACACGAAAAAGGAACCCATTCGCATATAGCTTCAAAGAAAAAAGTGATTTTATAACTAACTACTCACAGTCACGTATTCTACCATATACCATATATTACCAGCCAACTAAATACCTCAATTTCCCAAAAAAAGTCACCATTTTTTGTAAAGAAATAAAAAACGATACTCCTAATCTAACACGCGCTCCAAGTTTCAAAAACCTAATAACACAAGAACTGAAAAAGAGAAACACACGTTCTCAGCACAACAACCAGACGCTAAACCACCCACATTGATCTCACCACACTTAAAACCTCTTCCTTCTTTCAAACCAACTCATTCCCAACAACCTCACTGAAAAACCTCCCAAAAGGGCTTAGCTTCACGCCACAGCTAGCTGAAAACACAAGACAATAAACATACATTTCCCAGTACATAACAATGACAAGAGAAGGAGAGCTCAACAGTTTTTTTTTTCCGAACCTCAAATCCTGCGAGTCTCCGTCGCCGACGCCGTCGCCTTCGGCTTCGCTCGGCGGCGGAGCATTCATATCGAGCAGCTGCTTCACTCCCAACGGCCACCGCTTGCTCTTCACTCCGGCGGCGACGCACTCCCCGCAGACCCACTCCTCGAGGCTCGCGGCCTGGCGTCCTCCGCCGCGAATTCCGGCGCAAGCGAGATGGAACCCGCGCTCGCACCCGTCGCACACGACGAGGTGGTGGTGGCTCCCGGCGGCGGCGGGGCAGGGCTTGGAGCAGGCAGCGCAATTAGCGAGGCCGCCGCTGGGGACTGCGGCGGGGGCTCCCGGAGGCGGCCCGGGGTTGTCGTGATACGCGCGGACAACGTCGACAGTGACCGAGTCCGGTAGGGTTTCAGCGAACAAGGAGGAAGGCGAAGGGATCTCGTTGAGGTCGATTCCAAGACCTGCGCGAGCGTCCTGGTGGTGGTTGTTGTGCTGCGGCGGCGGCGGCGCGTTGAGGTTGCGTTCGCCGCCGGTAGAATCGGAGAGCTCCATGATCATCGGAGAGTCGGCGCTGAGTGACACGGCAGCGAGTTAGGGGTTTGAGTCTGAACCATTGTGCTTCCGATTCCGTAGAAAATCTTTGTTGGGAAGAGATCGAAAGAAGGAAGTGAGATTGGAGCGAAAGAGAAGAGGAGAGAGAAAGAAAGAAGGAGGAGAGAGAAAGTTGAGAAAGAGAAAAGGGAAAGACAGGGATGGGACCGTATCTGTATCGTAAACTCGTAAATCTCTTTCTCACTTTCTTTTCTTTTTTTTCCTATCTTCAACTGCGAAACCGTAACCTCCTTCTTATTTATTGCAATAATCAATAATGAATGACAAAAACTATGAAATCAACCAACACAAATTTTGATTAAACGTTTTTAGGGTTTATACTTTCTCTATAGAGACTCTTATTTTCATCAATTTACAACACTGAACCAATGTTTAGTCTCCTTCGTCACTAAAATCACATCTAATCAAATAATTAAGTGAAAATAATAAGTATTAAATCTCTTACAAGTGTTTAATTTGGTACAAAATGGTAATAATATTTGTAAACAAGAAAATTCTATTTAAACAAACATGATATGAAAAGTGTCAATTTTCAACTTTTCTCAAACAATATTAGGAGTTCAAGTTAGTGCAAATTTTGCATGTACCATAGATGCATGTTTAGGGTTGTTAAAGAAAACAATTACATAATGTATAAAAATTATTGATGTTATAATTATAAATTTTTCAGAAAGGATAAGAGAAGTTAAATGTTTAGTTCAACTATGTACATGGTAATAATATTGGTTTAGGTTTGTTGAATTGAGAATTAATTGGGTTGAATTAAAATTAATTTATTAATATATTTTTATTTTTTATTTATTTTGTGAATTATTTATATTGAATATGTATTATTGCAAATTTATATATAAAAAATAATGGTGAGAGAGAAGTTGACTCTGGTGGTGAAATAATATAGTAAAAATAAATGTGATATGGTTGTGTTTTACAACTTTTCTCATATATTGTGTGTATAAAATCATGAACTTTTTTAAAACGTTTTTCTCATTAAAAAAATATAATTGCATAAAAATAAAATTGTTGCTTAGGTTTACATAGATGTATCAGGTATTGTATAGATATAATATTGGATAACCATAATTCTTTTATTATAAACCTATGCATGTGTTTTGAGAACCGTCTCATTATATCAATGCATGCATATGCGTTAGGTTTAATGAATTATTACAAAGTTATATAAAAAATGATGATGAGAGAGAAGTTAACTCTCATAAGTGTGATAAAAATAATTAAAAGAAATATAATATGACTGTGTTTTACAACTTTTATCGTGTCTTTCGTGTAAAATCACGAGTTTTTTTTAAAGGTTTTTGTCATAAAAAACATACAATTGCATACAAATTAAATTGTGCATGGGTTTACGTATATGCAAAAAGTCTTGTGTAAAAATCATAATATTGGATAACTGTTGTTCTTTTATTATAAGCCAATGCATGAACATGTTATGAGAAACTGTCTCTTCCATACCAATTGCATGCATATGCGTTAGGTTCAATGAATTATTGCAAAGTTATATAAAAAATATAATGAGAGAAGTTGACTCTCATAAGTGTGATGAAAATAACTAAAATAAATGTAGTATGATTCTGTTTTTCAACTTTTATCGGGTCTTTCGTGTAAAATCACGAGTTTTTTTAAAGGCTTTTGTCATAAAAAACTTACAATTGTGTACAAATTAAATTGTGCATGGGTTTACGTATATGCAAAAAGTCTTGTGTAAAAATCATAATATTGGATAACTTTTGTTCTTTTATTATCAGCCAATGCATGAACATGTTCTGAGAAAATGTCTCTTCCATACCATTTGCATGCATATGCGTTAGGTTCAATGAATTATTGCAAAGTTATATAAAATATGATAATGAGAGAGAAGTTGACTTTCATAAGTGTGATGAAAATAACTAAAATAAATGTAGTATGATTCTATTTTTCAACTTTTATCGTGTCTTTCATGTAAAATCACGAGTTTTTTTAAAGGTTTTTGTCATAAAAAACTTACAATTGCGTAAAAATTAAATTGTGCATGGGTTTACGTATATGCAAAAAGTCTTGTGTAAAAATCATAATATTGGATAACTTTTGTTCTTTTATTATAAGCCAATGCATGAACATGTTCTGAGAAACTGTCTCTTCCTTACCAATTGCAATTGCATGCATATGCGTTAGGTTCAATGAAAAAATGATGATGAGAGAGAAGTTGACTCTCATAAGTGTGATGAAAATAATTAAAATAAATGTAGTATAACTCTGTTTTTCAACTTTTATCGTGTCTTTCGTGTAAAATCACGAGTTTTTTTTAAAGGTTTTTGTCATAAAAAACTTACAATTGCGTACAAATTAAATTGTGCATGGGTTTACGTATATGCAAAAAGTCTGTGTAAAAATCATAATACTGGATAACTGTTGTTTTTTTATTATCAGCCAATACATGAACATGTTCTGAGAAACTGTCTCTTCCATACCAATTGCATGCATATGCGTTAGGTTCAGTGAAAAAATGATGATGAGGGAGAAGTTGACTCTCATAAGTGTGATGAAAATAATTAAAATAAATGTAGTATTACTCTATTTTTCAACTTTTATCGTGTCTTTCATGTAAAATCACGAGTTTTTTTAAAGGTTTTTGTCGTAAAAAACTTACAATTGCATACAAATTAAATTGTGCATGGGTTTACGTATATGCAAAAAGTCTTGTGTAAAAATCATAATATTGGATAACTGTTGTTCTTTTATTATAAGTCAATGCATGAACATGTTCTGAGAAACTGTCTCTTCCATACCAATTGCATGCATATGCGTTAGGTTCAATGAATTATTGCAAAGTTATATAAAAAATGATAATGAGAGAGAAGTTGACTCTCATAAGTGTGATGAAAATAACTAAAATAAATGTAGTATGATTCTGTTTTTCAACTTTTATCGTGTCTTTCGTGTAAAAGCACGAGATTTTTAAAGTTTTTTGTCATAAAAAACTCACAATTGCGTAAAAATTAAATTGTGCATGGGTTTACGTATATGCAAAAAGTCTTGTGTAAAAATCATAATATTGGATAACTTTTGTTCTTTTATTATAAGCCAATGCATGAACATGTTCTGTGAAACTGTCTCTTCCTTACCAATTGCATGCATATGCGTTAGGTTCAATGAAAAAATGATGATGAGAGAGAAGTTGACTCTCATAAGTGTGATGAAAATAATTAAAATAAATGTAGTATGACTCTGTTTTTCAACTTTTATCTTGTCTTTCGTGTAAAATCAAGAGTTTTTTTTAAAGGTTTTTGTCATAAAAAACTCACAATTGCGTACAAATTAAATTGTGCATGGGTTTACGTATATACAAAAAGTCTGTGTAAAAATCATAGTACTGGATAACTGTTGTTCTTTTATTATAAGCCAATGCATGAACATGTTCTGAGAAACTGTCTCTTCCATACCAATTGCATGCATATGCGTTAGGTTCAGTGAAAAAATGATAATGAGGGAGAAGTTGACTCTCATAAGTGTGATGAAAATAATTAAAATAAATGTAGTATGACTCTGTTTTTCAACTTTTATCGTGTCTTTCATGTAAAATCACGAGTTTTTTTAAAGGTTTTTGTCATAAAAAACTTACAATTGCGTACAAATTAAATTGTGCATGGGTTTACGTATATGCAAAAAGTCTTATGTAAAAATCATAATATTGGATAACTGTTGTTCTTTTATTATAAGCCAATGCATGAACATGTTCTGAGAAACTGTCTCTTCCATACCAATTGCATGCATATGCGTTAGGTTCAATGAAAAAATGATGATGAGAGAGAAGTTGACTCTTATAAGTGTGATGAAAATAATTAAAATAAATGTAGTATGATTCTGTTTTTCAACTTTTATCGTGTCTTTCGTGAAAAATCACAAGAGTTTTTAAAGGTTTTTGTCCTAAAAAACTTACAATTGTGTAAAAATTAAATTGTGCATAGGTTTACATATATGCAAAAAGTCTTGTGTAAAAATCATAATATTGAATAACTTTTGTTCTTTTATTTTAAGCCAATGCATGAACATGTTATGAGAAACTATCTCTTCCATACCAATTACATGCATATGTGTTAGGTCCAATGAATTATTTCAAAGTTATATAAAAAATGACGATGAGAGAGAAGTTGACTCTCATAAGTGTGATGAAAATAATTAAAATAAATGTAGTATGACTCTGTTTTTTAACTTTTATCGTGTCTTTCGTGTAAAATCACGAGTTTTTTTAGAGGTTTTTGTCATAAAAAACTTACAATTGCGTATAAATTAAATTCTGCATGGGTTTACATATATGCAAAACGTCTTGTGTAAAAATCATAATATTGGATAACTGTTGTTCTTTTATTAAAAGTCAATGCATGAACATGTTCTGATAAATTGTCTCTTCCATACCAATTGCATGCATATGCGTTAGGTTCAATAAATTATTGCAGAGTTATATAAAAAATGATGATGATAGAGAAGTTGACTCTCATAAGTGTGATGAAAATAATTAAAATAAATGTAGTATGACTCTGTGTCTTTTGTGTAAAATCAGGAGTTTTTTTAAAGGTTTTTGTCATAAAAAACTTACAATTGTGTACAAATTAAATTGTGCATGGGTTTACGTATATGCAAAAAGTCTTGTGTAAAAATCATAATATTGGATAACTGTTGTTCTTTTATTATAAGCCAATGCATGAACATGTTATGAGAAACTGTCTCTTCCATACCAATTGCATGCATATGTAAGCCAATGCATGAACATGTTATGAGAAACTGTCTCTTCCATACCAATTACATGCATATGCGTTAGGTTCAATGAATTATTGCAAAGTTATATAAAAAATGATGGTGATAGAGAAGTTGACTCTCGTAAGTGTGATGAAAATAATTAAAATAAATGTAGTATGACTCTGTTTTTCAACTTTTATTGTGTCTTTCATGTAAAATCACGAGATTTTTTAAAGTTTGTCATAAAAAACTTACAATTGTGTATAAATTAAATTGTGCATGGTTTACGTATATGCAAAAAGTCTTGTGTAAAAATCATAATATTGGATAACTGTCGTTCTTTTATTATAAGTCAATGCATGAACATGAGAAACTGTCTCTTCCATATCAATTGCATGCACATGCAAGGTACGTCTACGTCGCATATGAGAATTGAGAATGCGTGGTTGATTTGTTTATTATAATTAAGTTGATTGCATAATTAAGACACGAGAAACGGTTACGATAAACAAACACATGTTAAAAAATAAAATAAAACATGATTTATTTTTAAAAAATATCTATAATCAATTATACTCTAGGAGTAGTGAACACACTGTTCATATATATTCTTTATATATTATAATGATAATATAGACAATGTCAAATGATCCAAAGTCAGTATTTCAAAAAATCTAATAGTAAATCCAATCAATAAAGTATTTAAAACTTACCTGTGATCAACAGGGTTAAAAATAATAACTAATGAAAGGTTTGTTGAGATTGTTGGGAAAAAATAAATTATAAAGTAGAGATTACAAGACAGGAAGCATGTTGACAATCAAGTATTTATAGCAGTAAATTATTCATCAGTTGCTAAATATATCACTAATTCAATCATTTAAATAAATTTAATTTGTTCAACCATATGTTAACCAAAAGACAATTGAATATCATTAATGAAACACGACGTACACTAGTTTACTCAATACCTTGTTCGCGTACGCTTTTAATATTTTTATCATGTGCAAAAAAGATTGTTCATAAAGTTCAATTAAAGACATAATTGAATTGTCAACCTGCATTAAAAAAACTATTTACAAAACAACAATTAAAGGTCAACAACAGTGATATTAGACCGTCTACCCTAAAAATATAGAATTAATAGAAATAACATGTAAAAATAAACTTAAATAGATTAATCCTAATTAAAACATTGAATCTATTTACAATTACAATCCAATAATCTATAATTAAAATTATTAAGTGTGAATAAAATTATCCTCATCATCTATTAATGTGAGATTTAGTTTTTAATATATTTATTGAGTATGCGTTTAATTTACCCTTACTCTAACTTTTGTTAAAATTCAAAATTTGACGGAAAAGAATTAAAAATGGATGTAAATTAAACCATAAACTTATTTGAAGAAATTTTCTTATTAACATTTATAGGAAGAAAATTATAAAACAAATATTTTTATATAGGTAAATAACTGCTTGTAAATTTTTAAAATTCATTTTTATTAATTTATTAAAAATCTTATTTTGAGCTAATTTTAATTTAAGGTGAGATTGTATTTTCTAGTAAAAGGTGTGGGGATGTGTCGGTTGTGTGACCATGTTTTTTCATATGCTTCTCTATTTATGTTTTTTTTTTTCGTTTTCTGTCGTGTAGAATAGGGATCAATAAAGGGACTAATAAAAAATGGAATATTTATTTTTAAAATGGTTATTTAATTGTTTTTATTGTAACTATTAATTTTATAATAACTATATTAAAGAGTTTGTAGAAAATAACTGTTTAACTGTTATATTAACGACCGTTTTTTTATTAGCTGACAGTTTTTCTATGCTTTTTTTAACTGCAACGACCGTTTTATGTTGACCATAAATAAAATTTAAATTTTAGAAAATATCAATTTTCTATAAACATTAATGATTTGTTTGAATGGAGTTTTTACACTTTCCAAGAATTGATTTATTGACTAAAATATAATGGTTAGTATAACAGTTTCGATGGAGAGAAATGAGTAGAAAGAAAGGGAGATTTGAACATATATCAAGTGTGAGGATTTGTGCTCTATATTTTTGTATTTTTAAAATAATAATAATAATAATCTTTTTTTTATGTAATGATAAATTATTGTTGTTATTTGAAGTGTTAATCTAACCGAGATGTCAAGTTGTATAATGATATCTAACATGAAATTTTTTATAAATAAAATGTGATGATGGATGTGAAAAATGTTGGTTATTCATATCTAATTTCAATTATATAGTTTGATTATAATTGATTAAAAATGGTTTGCTTAATTAGTTGGAAGTGAAACTTGACTCTAGAAAGCTTACAAAATTCACTTTGGTTATGGGATATTACAACAAATTTTCCAACTACATCCTCATCCAAGTAAACATTATCTCACACTTGCCTCCACTTATTTTTTTTCTTATATGATGATTGTGGAATGTGAACATCATTTGTAAAGCTATCTGATGTTATACAATTGTATAATCGGTGTGAAGAATGATAATTTGTTAATCATAAGTTGATTGACCATCACATATTCACGTTACAAATTAAATTATTCCAACTATACAAAATATGTGTTCCTCGTCCCACAACCGATTAGGCCTGCAGGGCGACTATGCATACAAGTCTAGTTGGTTATGGATCGAGTGACACGTGTTTTGTATTGTTGGGGAAGTTTAATTGATCTTCTTCGTGTTCACATCATGTTATATGTATTTTCCAAATGTTTATTGTTTAATTCAAAGTAAGTTAAGGATAAGAAAATATGATTGATCCTTGTAATTGGTTAGGCAATTTTCACTTGTCATGTATTAACAATTGCATGGTGTTCTTACAAGATCGGATATCGTCTATCAAGTTTCCATTTTCAACACCTTCTTTAGTCTCTTGGTCTCTTAGTGTTTTTTTTTTTTTCTAGTCTTTCAACCTCTGGTGATCCCTTTTGGTCTATTGGTTAAATGATTGAGTGTGAATATATCTAGGTCACAAATGTCATGGTTAAAACAATTATTACTTCTTATCTTTGAATTACTTATTTATATTTTTTCTATGGGTTGAATAATTTCTTATTGGATATAATATAGTTGTTGTTGAGTCAAATAATCGGTACGTCAAATGTCTTTTAGTTTTCAACAATACACATTGTATTTGTAAACATTTTTAGTTGTTAAGTAGATAAAAACTCCATAATTCAAGTGCAATAATTTTTTGTCCAAATACACAATAAAAACACATGTTTTTATTGTATGTGACCTTAAAATAAATTGATATTTTAAAGGATTAAAATCACAATAACAAGGACTTTTTGTTTACAAAAACCAAAGACAAATAAAAAAATTTAGAGGAAAAAAAATCAAGAATATAATTATACTTCAAGAGCTGAAAACATATTTAAGTTATATAAATAATATTATTATCTTATGGGTTTTAATAGTAATTGGGGGTGCTAATTGAATGACTGTAAATTGGGCTTTTATTTTGTCCTTGTAAGTGAAATACGTACCCACGTGATTGGGTTGTTGCTGTTGAATAACAGGTTTTTGCTTCCTGCAACCCATACGAAGAGAAAAGGATTAAAGTGCAGGTAGAAATTATAGGGGTGCAAGAAGAAAAAATAGGACAAAAAGTGTATAGCTGGATTAAGATAAATAATATTAATACACTATTTTGTATTTTATTTTTTAAGAAAGTGGAATTTTTGCGCATATAAAAATTATATGATATGTATTTTTGTTAGGTTAAAATTTAGAAATATAAATTAAAACCGAGAAAATAATATTAGAGTCTTCAAAATTACATAAGCTGAGCCTACTAAAAAAATGCTAGTCATCTATGTAAAAATATTTTTTCATGTATTAATTAATATTAGTAGGAAAAATCTTTCAACTTGTCTTTTAAATAGCAATTCTTTTTAATTCGAGAAGACCCAAATGCATTGGATGTGAACTTTCATATAAGAAATCAAATAATAAGAAAAGATAAAAACTATAATTTTTAAGAAAGATGAAGATATGAAAAAAATATATATTTCACGTAGTAAGAACTGTTACACATGTTTAATAAACTCTTTGGTTCCATTTGTCTCATTGTAACACAAAAAGGTGGTAGTAGATAGTGCCAAAACCAAAGACAAAGTAAAAGAGAAAGTAAAGAGAAAAAAGGGAAAGAAGATAAAGAGGAAAAGGCTCAAAGGCAAGCTAACCGTGATTTTTTGTGTCCACTTGTTAAAAACTGATTACTTTCCCACCCACTCCATCAACATTCCACACTCACCTAATACACCAAAACACAGACAAAAAGGGAAAAAAACAAAGAAGAACCATGCTGATTGATGATGTTCAACTGTGTCCTTAACTTCTTATAAATGAAATTCCAAGTTCATCAAACAAACAAACTTGTGTTTCTATGACAAAACCAACTCCTTTTTTCTTGTGCTACAATTCTACTTTTCATGGCATATATTTTGGTACTTGCTTAGCATTTGCTTCACACATGCATAGATAGGAAATGGTTTCAATAGAATATTGTCAATGTAACATCATGAATCCATGTTTTTTGAGCTTTTACTAACAAACGCATAGATCTATTGCCATGGAATTGTTCCAACTTAATCTGTTGTTTTTGAATGAGTCTTCAATATGCAACTGTGTTAGATACTCAGAGGGAGAGTTTTATTGTTCATTCTGATCCTACCAAGTTCCAGAAAAACTGTTTTCTGTGGAGAATACTTGTAGTCTCTGTCCAAAAGATTGTGAAATTTCCATTTAAGCATTAGAGTGTATAATGACAGTTATTGTAACAGTGGTGCTAATATTTGTGGGATTTGTGGTCCTGGTCATATTTCATGTTTGTATTTCGGAGAGACTCTCTAGGAGAGGATCTATGGTTGAGAGGGGTGCAAATGGGGGCAGAAGCATGTCCATAGATGACTTGGAGAAGCTTCCATGTTATGATTATGTTGCCAAAGGCAACACAAGCAGCCCTGTGGATTGTGCAGTTTGCTTGGAGAGCCTCATCACTGGAGATAAGTGCAGGTTGTTACCTATTTGCAAGCACAGTTTTCATGCTCAGTGTATGGACACATGGCTTCTTAAGACACCCTTATGTCCAATTTGCAGGTCCACTGCTCATTCTCATAGTGAAAACCAAGTTATAGGTAACAGTGACCACTTGGTTGCACCAAATAGTGTGTCTAGGGAGAGCCAAACTGCCACAAGAAGTCAGCAACATGACAATATGGTGGTATTGGTACAGCTGAGAGAAAGCCGAGAAAATGGTCCATCAACAAATGTTGTCATAGAAAATCCAACATTAGGAAGTCTGAACTTGGTGAGAGAGGAGTAGAATCAAGAGAACACTAACAAAAGATTCAACTGAAATCAGATATCAGTTACCACTTTGCTTCATGCAGAAGAATTTCAGCTTTGTGAGGGGTAGCTCAAAAAACTAATATTGTTGACATATTTGATTGATGAACAATTAGTCTTCTAGTATTATCATAGTTATTTTGATTTTTGCTCCATTTGGTTGTGATTAATTTTCTTTCATTGTCCCTTTTTAATCTTCTGAGCACAAGTATTTCGTTAATGTTGAATACATAACTGAAGTAGAACTTCGGTTCTAACTCATTAAAGGTTACTGCCATTCAGAGACATTATATTTTAGTAACTTTTTTAACAATTAAAATAGCCAATAATTACCATTTTTGAATGGTAGTTTAATTTTGATTTGAAGAATAATACCACTAACATTGATAGCATTATATGGGAAGTGTAGTTCATTTATCTTAATGTTGCAGATAAATCAAACGTAAAAAATAATTTTCTCCAATGCATTGAAAACACAATGGTCAAATGGATACAAAACCGTCTAAAACATTCTTAACTGAAAGGAACTTTGAATGTGTATAATAGAACGCTATGAAACTAACACATGAAAACATGAATGTGCAAACTTGATAACATAAGCATGATTGGCACACGATTCAGGACCTTCTCCCTTCATCCCCGTTCTTCCCTCTCCTCTCCAAGATGAACAACTTGTGAGTAGAAACAAAGGGGTCTCAAAACACCATCTACTGTTCTTTCTTAACAGCCTGTGAAGATTGCTGAGCATCCCCTGTAGGCTGATTAATGCTAGCTTTGGCCTCAGCAACAAACTTAGGATCAGGTTCGTGTTTATCAGCAGGTTCTCTCATTGCCAAATATATGTAAAATGCTATGACTACATTGACAGATATCACAGCAAGAAATCCACTCACTAGTGTCACAGAGTAAGGGGACAAATTGGATGCTCCTGTTACAAACAAGGAAACACAGTAAGGTTAAGGTGGTAGTTTTGCAATTTCCATTCTATTTTCCAATTGGGTCTTGTTCACAACAGGTTGGTAACATTAAAGGAATGAAATGAAAAGAACAAAATCAGAATTCAGTGACAGTCTAAAGGTTTTACATTGTCATGCCACCATAGACTGATATATATGGTAAGATTATTGAGTTTTATAATATTTAACTTCAAAGTCATCTATCTAAATTGATTTGTAATTGGTTAATAAAACTCTAAACATCTTTATACTGACAATATATGAAAATTAAATTTAATGAAAAATGATAAGATTGTTGAGAATAGGGAAATCAACATTTGAAGAGCCGTAATATACCAAGATGTCAGTATAGCAAGACAAGTAATACAGATTAAAGAAGTAAAAAAATTGCTTAAAGAATCAAGGTGATCCAGTTAGCATTTTGAAGCATTGACTTAAAGCATTTATCACAAAAGTACGGACAAACAACCATTTCCAACTGAGCTTAAGTGCCATAAATTTTCCAGTACCTCAATGCTTGAGGTTAGGCAATTGTGGCATTTCCAGGTCAAAAGTAAATTCACATAGACATACATTGAAACTAATTTCCCATATTAACTTTTGTGGTAATAAAAAGTCAAACAACAACAATTTCTGGTTAGAATGGGGTGTGTGTGAATAACTTGTTAACTCAATTCCATAGGTAATGATGCAATCAGTTTATAACGAGGAAAGAGAGAACAGAAGAAAAATAAAGAGCATCACCCTTTAACAACCATTTAAAAGTTGTACATAGAGCTAAAAATTAACTCCAATATGCATAGTGAACAACAGGTTTCACAGTTTACTTTTTCAGACCATGGATGAGGATTGACTTAAACGCATATCTCCATTACAATGATTCTAATACAAATTGTTAGCAAAATAACCTCCATCAGAAGAAGAAAATTATCTTCCCGTGCAACAGCATATACATATACCATACCATATGGGCAAAACTACCCATTTCCTTAGAGGCTAGGTATATATGTATAGAGATAAAACTTCCTAGATGATTTGAAAAAGGCAAATTCAATGTCAGGACCAAGGGCATTTTATGTTCTCTTTTCACTTTATTGTTTTAAAATCTGCATTTTAAAATAAATCTACACTAGCAATCAATTTCTCAGCCAAAATCTATTAAGTTTCAAAATTTATTTCCAAAACATGCGTTTTAAAGATAAAAAACAGAAACAGCTTGGAGATGTTTTTTTTCATAATCTTCTATTTTCTTCAAGAGCTCTATTGAAGTAGTCACATCAGAGAACAAACTTTTTTAGAAAACAGAAACGTGCTAAGGAGACAAACACTTCCAAATAAAATCAGGACAAACAAATTTCAGAAAACAAAAACCATTTTCGAAAATAGTAACCACACAAGGCCCAATACTCTTTTTTAAACATCATCAACTAAAAATCATGGTAGAAGCTACTTTTGAGATAATTATTGTCAAAGCAAAAAACCATACATGACAATTTGTGATTGGATGACACTGAGCATCGTGAGTGCATACTCCATTTACTCAAAAAAAAAAAGAAGGAAAATACCATCACATCAAAAACAGAAAAAAAAAAGCAACTAACAAAAGGTTGGCTTGAAATAATGAGAAACTCTACATTTGCCCTTAAAATGAACTTCACAAACTCAACCAGTCAAGCTGATAGATAGAAGATATAAATCACACATATTAGAGTACTAACCAACACCCACTTCAAAACAACAACAACAACTCTTAAAGACTTAAGTACATTAGAATCTTACCAGGAAGCATGTTGTGATTAAAAGCATACAATATTGCAATGGGGATTGCCCACATGAACAATGATGCAACGAAAAACTTCTGAATCACTCTCATTTTGCCTCAAGTTCCTACAAAAAAAAATATTAACAGAAAGGTAAATTTTTTGTTCAATAATCATAACCACTATTTCTTTTAATATTTACTTAACATTATTAACACTATGCTTCCAACTGATAAATACTTCTCTCATTAAATCTCATATTTATAGTCATTTAATAAATACTTGTAAGTGGATAAAAGCTATAACCTTTGAATCCGAGGTAACCATTTTCTCCCATTCTCATGCCTAGTAACGAACTGTCCTTGAAAGCTATAACCGCTGAATCCGAGATGAGTCTAATGGCCAAGGTGGTCTACCTTAAAAACGGTAAAAATGATAAATTTAACATATATTAACTGAATACAAATTCTTAAATTTGCGAGTCTTAATAAACTCGAACCTAGTTAAGTAGAATATTTTTTTAGTAGGGTTGTGTGAACTCGAGCAAACTCGTGTAAATTCGCGAGTTTAGAGTGGATTCAGCGAGCTCAGTTGGACACTAGGAAAAAAAAAGCAAAAAACGACACTGAAATTGTTTGTTTCTAGGTCATGATTTATGCAGAACGCACCTTGGTAACAATTCCGAGGTCACTGGTTCTCTCTTGCAACTTTCTGTGCTTTTGGGGTGTTGTTGTTGCGTTCTTCTGTCGCAGGAACAGATCTGTGTTCGTGTCTTTCCCAGGTTGTTTTGCGTTTCGACCCTTCTTCTCCCTGCGTCTCTGGTTTCCTTTCTCTTCCCGTTTCATAGACAAGACTACAAATTAGTGGGTTGGGCCTCACTTTAAGTCCAACAACTTTTTTTTAAATAGTTTTTTTTTTTCAAAGAATTTGTGACATTGAACCGGGTTGAAACCATCCATCCAAATGTAACCCGAAGGTACATTTCCTCCATGACTGTGAAATGGCTTCCAAGAGCTTGAAGCTATCGGATTATCTACGCTTCTTCTGCAATTTCAATTTCAATCCTTTAACCAATCAACACTTTCCAAGCCTAAACAGCACCAGAGGGAAAAGCTCCACAGGTTTGAGGCAGTACCCTCTAGAGCTCGTTAGAAGCTTCTCGGCTGCACATTTTAACCATGGCAATTCCACCCAAAGGAAAGGCCGTGGACAACCTCACTATTTTGATGAGTCTCAGGTACTGTTGCTGAAAATTTTCATTTTTTCTCATTTGGGCATGGGCTTTTGCTATGTTAAACGAAATGGGTATTGTAGAAAATTGCTTCTTGTGCAAAGAGTGTAGTGCTGGGTTCACTATGATGTAGAATGAGATAATGGGTTGATTGAAAAGATGAAAAAAATTTAATTTTTAGTGTAATATTCAAATTGTTAAAATTAGCTTTTGGAGAAGTAAGATTGTAAAGTGAATTCAACTTTTCCTACAAATCAAATCAAAATTAGTTTGTGGATGAACTTATTTGTAAAAGGTATGACGGATTAGTTATTTCTTCAAAAATATTATGTTAAATTTCTTGGATTTTGTTTGTCTTGTGTTGCTTAGTTGGTTAACTTTAAAATGTCTTAGGTGGAGAGAGTAATGGGAATCATGGTTAAAGCAAAGACAACAAGAATGTTCTATAAGCATAGCATAAATGGTGATGATTGTAGTGTTGGAAAGGAGTCACCTACTTTTTCTCAAAATCCTATTGGCAGTCCTGAATCATGTTCACAGGTCGCAGTTGATGTTGACACACTCACCAGAATCATCAACGACCACCCTTTCCCATTGCAACCCCTTCACGCTACACTCCTCCACCTCCTCCCTCCTTCCACTTTCTCCACTACCCTTGTGGAAAACGTTCTCGGCCGCTTGTTTTCTTCACATTCTAATGGCCTCAAGGCCTTGGAGTTCTTCAACTACTGCCTCATCCATTCCCATTCCCCCCTAAGTCCTGATTCACTCAACATGACTCTCCACATCCTTGCACGAATGCGTTATTTCGACAAAACTTGGGTTCTGTTGCAGGACATTGCAAGAACCCACCCTTCTTTGCTCACCCTTAAGTCAATGAGCATTGTGCTCTCCAAAATCGCCAAATTCCAGTCCTTTGAGGACACCCTTGATGGGTTTAGAAGGATGGAAGATCAAGTGTTTGTTGGCAGGGAGTTTGGCACTGACGAGTTCAATGTGCTTCTTAAAGCATTTTGCACACAGAGGCAAATGAAGGAAGCCAGGTCCGTGTTTGCAAAGCTCGTGCCACGGTTTAGTGCTAATACCAAGTCCATGAATATTCTGCTCTTGGGGTTCAAAGAATCGGGTGATGTTACTTCTGTTGATATTTTCTATCATGAAATGGTTAGGCGTGGTTTTAGTCCGGATGGAGTGACATTTAATGTTAGGATTGATGCTTACTGTAAGAAAGGTTGTTTTGGTGACGCTTTGAGACTTATGGAGGAGATGGAGGGGAGGAATGTTGTCCCTACCATTGAAACTATAACTACTTTGATTCATGGAGCAGGGTTGGCTCGAAATATAGGCAAGGCGTGGCAGTTGTTTAATGAGATTCCTTCGAGAAAATTGGTTGCTGACACTGGGGCTTATAATGCTCTAGTTACTGCTTTGGTTAGAAATAGAGATATTGAATCTGCTTTTTCCTTGCTGGATGAGATGGCTGAAAAACACATTGAGCTTGACAGTGTGACTTACCATACAATGTTCTTAGGATTGATGAGATCAAGAGGGATTGAAGGTGTGAGTGAGCTTTACCAGAAGATGACTCAGAGGGGTTTTGTTCCAAAAACAAGGACCGTTGTGATGCTGATAAAGTATTTCTGTCAAAATTATAGGCTTGATTTAAGTGTAGGTCTATGGAAGTACCTGGTGGAGAAAGGGTACTGTCCCCATGCTCAAGCTTTAGATCTTCTGGTCACTGGATTGTGTGCAAGGGGTTTGGTGCATGAAGCTTTTGAGTGCTCCAAACAAATGTTGGAGAGAGGAAGACATATGAGTAGTGCATCATTTCTGATGCTGGAGAGGTTTTTGTTGCAGGCAGGTGACATGGACAAGTTGAAAGAGCTTGACCAGATGATTAAAAAATTGCAAAGTGTCTTACCACCGTCTAGAGGAAACACTACTGGTGTTTCTACCTCTACGGTTATAATGTAGCATCATTTAGTCTCAAATACAACAACAACTATTGCCGCCTGATTTTGGTGGATTTTTCTTTGTACTAACATGTTATTTCTGTGAATTACTATTTAATGATTTATAGTATGTTGATTAAATAAAAGTCTTCCAATTTGTTGATCAAAAGCTTAGTTGGTGAAGTTAAAACGTCTAAGTGGAGATGGAAAGGAAAATCATAGTTTAAGGCCCAGACAGACAGTGTTCTTTAAGCACAGATGGCAAAGTTTACCTTGATGGAAAGGAGTCACCAAAATTTCCCTGAATTTTATTGACATACATGTGCATTTGAACTTTACTCACGAAGTGTCAAGGTCACTGGCAGCTTGTCTCTGCTTTTGGTTGTTGATGCTGCTCAGGGAGTCCAAGCACAAACTGCTGTGAACTTTTACCTTGCCTGACAGCCTGTGTCTAACCTAACAATTGTACCTGTTATAACCACGGTTCACCAGCCAACTGCGGATCCTGATTGGGCTAAAAGCCTTATTAAAGTTGGTTTTTATTTTGACCCTAGTGATGTGTTGCTAACATCTATTAAAACTGTAGAGGGTCTTGAGCAAGTGCTTTTGGCAGTCATACGCATACATTCCCCTCAAGGGAGGAGTGATTCTCCTCTATGCATGGTTTTGTTTTATTCATACTAAGATAGAAAGGGGGTAAAAATGCCATGTTGCTATTGTTGATGGTGTCCTGCATAAGGGGTATACGATTTCTTCTGCAGCTAATAGACAGTCATATGAAGCTTTAGATACAGGCAGCATGCATCCTAAACTTGCACCAACTGGAATCTTGCTTACTAAAGAAGTTGACTATGTTATAAATGGCATGCAGTAAACCAAAGAGACATGTGATAGTGATACAGCTTACCATTCTCAGAGTTTCAAAGAGCCTCTTCCAGGTATAGCCATTATCTTTCACTTTCCATCTTCAAGCATTGATTTGTTAACATTTTTGTAGAAAACTATTAAATTACTTGCCAGACCCATGCATGTGGGCTATTCATGTACTTCTCTTCTCTGCATAGAATCTCTTGGATCGTGTTTACCTCATTCACATTTGCAACACCTGTAGGTGCTACATAATGGAATAAGTGAAAATAGAATGAGTTCATTTCATTGCTTGACCATCATTATTTTTCCTGTAAAAAATAAATCATCATACTAACATGTTATTAAATTTGTTCTCTCTTTCTTCATGTGTAAGAGAATGTTATTTTTAGTTTCTATACATGCATTTCTCAATGTCTTGTTTTTAAATATTTGATAATTTTAAACTCCAAACATATGGTGTTCTCTGGCTTTTTACCCAGCCGATGGATCTAATTTTGAAGCACCAAATTACGGATCAGAGAAGCTGACATGCAATGATGCCAGTCTCTATTACAAAAGCCTAGTTCTGTTACAGGTATGGGGTTTGGTCTTGTATAGTGGCTGTGTTTCTTTGATACTTATGATATATAAGTTTTTACTAATAGTTTAAGGGCTTCTGCTATCTGCATCTACGAGGATATTCTTTTACATAGCACTTGTTGCTGCCACAAACTTCATGAACAAAAAAGTTATGAGTTTTAGGTTCCAATTTGAGGCATGTTTTGAACTTCTTACTTGTATGCAAATCTTGGACTTTTCTTATCCTTGCAGAATATGAACCAGAAGCGTAAAATGGACTCCTTCCACTCTAACCATACCTCTGAGCTTAGGGACAACATTTAGCCCAAGCTCTAATTTTCATATTACTTTCTTATTCTTATTCCTTTGTTAAGATTTCGAGTTAACTTGTAAATCTTAAACTTAAGACTGATAGTGAAGTTGATAATGTGTTATATGGTTAGTTAAACATCTATAATGAAATGAAAATTCACATTAACTAAAGAAAAAATTCATTAGTTCTGTAACAAATCCCCATGTGAATAATAATGACTATTTTGCAAAGCTTAATTCTAGCTTAGAAATATGGTGACAACAAGTTGATTTGCAATTCTAATTCTCAAATCTCAATTAGTATGAGTCTAGTTTTACATGGATGAGCATCATAGATATGTGTGCTTCGTAAGTCACATTCCGAAGTATTCTGAATATGTGTGCTGATGTTTGTTAAGACACTAAACTTAAAGGAGAGTATTCTGAATAAACATTTGATTTTACACTTAAACTAGTTCTATCATGAACAAATCTGAACCAACAACGTCCATGCATGGAACAGGTTTTCAAAAGACTATAAGAGGCCTCTATTTATTTCAAATGGAGGATGGAAGGCATCTACTACAGAAACTCCAGCAGACAATATTTCTAATTCATAAAAGTGTAATTAATGATATCCCTTTTATAATCAGAGTTATGAACATTGGTTTGCAAATTTTTAAGACTATTTTCTGTACGTGATTTATAACACATCTTTTATTTACTTAGATTCTTTGATTACTAGAACCTTAAAAATACATTTATTAATTTCATTTAATGTTTAAAAACAATGGCACTAGGAATACTTTGGCAAATTCAATGCCTTAGGAATGTTCCACGAAAGATGCATTGCTGGTTCTTTTTCTTAGACAAGAACAAAAACACTTAGGTAGTGGAAAACTAGAGCCATGCAGGATTCTTCAAAGCAGTGACACAAGCTTTAACTTGAAGGTAGCTTCTAAGGCTGTAGATTCCCCTTACTCTCCCTTGACCACTCATTTTATATCCACCAAAAGGTATTGCTGCATCAAAGATATCATAGCAGTTGATCCATACTGTTCCAACTCGCAATGCCCGCATCAAGGTATTGGCAGTGTCTATATTCCGAGTATAAACTCCAGCAGCCAGGCCATAAGAAGTTGCATTGGCCCTTCTTATCACCTCCTCTAGATCCCTATGATTTATTTCATAGCACAGAATTAAGAGGAATTTAAGATGAGGGACTACTGAAGAATGTGCAAAAGTACATACATGATGACACTTTTATCTAGTGATTAGTAGCATACTTGAATTTCAGGATAGATTGTACCGGACCGAATATCTCATCTTTTGCTATCAACATGTCGTCCTATAATATTAAGAAAGAAAGTTATTTACTCCTACTTTTGGAACTATGTTATCACTTGTTTAGAAATAGAACCATTATTAATTGGAAGTGCCATGCCTGAACATTTGAGAAAACAGTTGGTTCGATGTAGTAGCCTTTTGAGCCAACTCTTTGACCACCAGATTCCAGTGTAGCACCACTTTCAATGCCTGATCTTATATATTTCAGGATCTTCTTGAATTGTGTAAAATCAATCTGAAACACATACAACTATCAATGCCATCACCCTTTAAGATGCCAGCCAGCTACTTAGGATTTATCGACCATAAGTTGAAGAAAACTAATTGAATTTTTTTGTTGATTTGATTATGAATGAGGAATTGCAAAAGCATAGGCTCTTTTACTTAACCAAAGTTATTGAAAAACTTAGGCGGTTATTCTTGCTTGAACCAAGATTTACAGTTCATTCAGAAAGGTTCATAGATACCTGAGGACCTTGCTCAACCCCACTTTTGAAAGGGTCTCCAACTACACGTTTAATAGCACGAGTTTTAGCCTTTTCCACAAATTCATCATATATGCTTTCATGAACAAATGTGCGAGAACCAGCACAACAACATTGCCCCTATACAGAAGCAAAACAACACAGCTTGAACCATTTTGGAACATATGCAATAAGTAAAAAAATTGAGAATGCATTGTTCTCATTGTGAATTATAACATAAGAGAAATGCTAGCAATACACTCTTTAAATTACTATTTTAAAGAGAGTCTTCATTGTTGGTTAAAATTTATTAAAAACTACAAATTTTATCTGAAGTAGATTGTGTTGTTATCATTCCTCATAATGAAATTAGGATAATCAAACCTGATTAAAGAATAATGCAGAATGTGCCGCTTCAACAGCTGCATCAATATCAGCATCCTTGCAGACAATGAATGGAGATTTTCCACCCAGCTCCAGAGTTACCGGCTTCAGGTTACTGCGTGCTGAGAGTTCTAGTACCCTTCTGCCGGTGTCAGAGGATCCTGTGAAAGCAAGCTACAAAAACAAAATCAACCAATTTTTATTATACTATATAGGCATAAATTGATGCATATATGTATTGCAGAGACAATCAGCAGAGTAAAATTTTACACACACACACACACATATATATATATATATTAAAATGTCTTTTACAAGTCCTAAAGATCTGGTCAAAATTGGTTTTAGTACCTATTGAAAACAATGGTTTTGGTTCCCAAGTTTCTAAAATGTGGTGAATTTTGTCCCTAATTCTATACTTTATTTTGATTTGGCCACTAACAAAATTTACCACATTTCATAAATACAAGGACCAAAATCATTCTTTTTTTAAAAAGGAACTAAAAGAAATGTTAACCAAATCATAAGATAATTAAAACACCTTCTACCCTTTTTTTAAAGTTTCAGGAGAATCATTCCACTAAATCTTCTAAAGTACCTTGTCAACATCCATATGAGTACACAGAGCTGCTCCAGCAATAGGACCAAAGCCACTGATAACATTCAGAACTCCAGGAGGAAGTCCAGCCTATTGCATCAAATCCATCAGTGAGGACAATTACAGAAGTATAGGCACAGGCAGGATCACAATCTTCTTGTTGTGAGCAATTTTGGAATTGCATTATTTGGTTCATTTTAAATTGAAGCTATTAATTTCCTAGAGGTCTAATTAATAAGAGTGACAATCATAACATTAAAGACGTGTTCACATTCTCTTTAAAGGAAGAGGTTATCCTTTTCTTAATTTCATTTTGGCTAAGATGAGGTTATTGATATAGTTAGTATTGTGAAATGGTAAGAACTGACAAATATTCTTGTAAGAACTTTTTTTCTTGTAGAATCTTATTGATTTTGACTTAACTTCACCCCGAAAGCCAACTATGAGATATGAGGGGATTTTTACTATTCTGGTGCAATTTCACAAGGTAATTACCGAAATGGGTAAAATTTGTAAAAGTTACCAAAATGGGTAAGTCGTGTAAGGTGGTATGACTTTAGTTGAAATCTGATTATATTAAATTCGTGTCACCTTGGCACGACTTACCCATTTTGGTATTTTTTGAAAATTTTAACAATTTTGCTAATTAATAAGTGAAATTACACTGGTAAAAATCCCGAGATATTAATCATATCTATGTGTAATTTCAACGATCTCAAAGTGATGAAGGCATGGATTTAAGAGGAATTGCTTGCTCTATACAAGTATAATAAGATGGTCACAGAAGTGAAACCCAACCCAGCTAGGACATAATGAAACATTTATAGGTATGTTATAAGACTACCTCAAGAAATAGCTTTGACACATAAAGGGCAGAAAGTGGTGTCTGTTCTGCAGTTTTCATTACAACTGTACAACCACAAGCTAAAGCAGGTGCAACCTTCCATGAAAAAATAAGAAGTGGGAAATTCCAAGGTACAATCTGCCCTGCTACACCAATGGGTTCATGCAAGGTTTGGACATGGTATGGTCCATCAGCTGGAACTGTTAAACCATGAATTTTATCCGCCCAACCTGAAGAAAACAGAAAAGATGCCATAGAATGTCAACTTGTTATACAATACTATAACTACATGATATAAAAACTCAAAGATAATGCAGTTAGTTACCTGCATAATATCGGAACAAGCGTACCACCATAGGTATTTCAACATTTGCAGCCTGTTCATAAGGCTTCCCACTATCCCATGTTTCAATTGCTGCAACTTCATCATTGTGTTTCTCCAATATATCAGCACAACGCAAAATTATTCGTGATCTTTCCTAGAGGAGTTCATCAAAGATAATGGACAAAAGTGTTGCACTTAAAAAACATGTAGCATTTTTGTAGCCCAAAGCAAAAACTACAGCACCAAAACAGTTCCATACTGAAATTTATTGAACAAATTAGGATTAAATAATGTTTTATTACATAAGCTGTCATCTTTGGCCATGGTCCCTCATCAAAAGCCTTGCGAGCAGCACGTACAGCACGATTTACATCTTCAACGTCTGCTTCGGCTACATTGGCAATTGTATCTCCAGTTCTAGGATCATTGGTTGGAAAAGTTTTTCCTAACAAAGGAAAAATTGCTAAATTTAGTTTTTGTGGCATAGATTGAATGTTTTCATATCAATGAAACAACAATGTTTTAAGCACATAATGGTAAGATATTAAACCAGAAGCTGCATCAACAAACAGTCCATCAATCAGAAGCTGATTGTGTTCAATTTGCACTGGTGGTTTGCTAGCCTTTATATCAGCAGCAGCAGAAGCAGCAGTTTCACTTAAACTTCTATGCCAGAGACAAGATAGGCCTGAAAATTTAGTCAATAGTCATCCAATTGTTTAGACAATAAAATTTTATGATTTTAAGATAGGATCAACAATTTGTGACACTTCTTTGAACTTTTATTTTAAGGAAATTAAGAAGTGTGTATGTGCTATGTCTCTTTCTTAAAATTTTGTTTGATTCTAACTTAATCTAATTAGTACTTACATACTTTATTTTGAACACTAGATATAGAATCTTCAACACACCCTTTCATGGCATATTATGTACATATGCAAATGACTTTAGTATTGTCCAAATTCGTCATGATATACTTGAGAATATCAGGTTTTAGTTCATATCAAATTCACCATGCTGCATTATCAAAAATCAAAACTTCCTTTCATGTTTTAAATTGTTTTCTCCTATGCAATCTATAGAAACCATATTCACCCTTTCCCATATATCACCAGCATAGAACACAAAAGGGTGGTTTTCATCATTTCAGTTTTTTTACTCAAAATATGCACATTATAAAAAGAAGAGATAGTTCTATACCTATGCAACGTTTAGTGACAAAAGAAGCAGAAGAACAAGACACATTATGCAGAGTGGAAAGAATTCTAGAAGCCATGATCTACTTTGCATGAAGATTCTGAATGTTGAAGTTTTTTCCCTTTCTTTGTGATCCTGCACACAGATTTCTAGTACCATTCAAAACCTGCATGAAACTAAATTCTCACCTCTCTTTTAAGAGCTTAGTAAAGTGTTTGTATCTACCAATAAGCATCTCTCACAAGGCTGGAAGAGAAGGTGGAGACAACAAGTGTTATTAGCACTTAGCTCTATTCTGTAATCATCAGTGTAAAAGTTCATAAGGCCTATTAGCCTTGTGATTCAAAATTATGAGTGAATCAGGAACAAGTTGAAAGAGACATTCTAACTAAAGTGTACTGATGATAATTGCCATAATAGTTCACCTTATATGTGATATAGGAAAATGACAATCACCACCCCCATGTTGGCTTCAAAAAAGGAAGAGATAATAAAAAGAAACAATAATAAATGTGATAATATCTTTTTAATATCTAATGTTACAAAAAATAACAAAAAAATGAAATAAGAAAGTATGTCTACTATGTATCGTTTTTGTTAATATATGAGTTTTGGTCTAGTCTTTCATATTTTTCTTTTTTAATAATACTTTTTTCATGCAATGGTAAAATATTGTTGTTACTTGAGGTATCGGTTTAGTTGAGATGTCAAGTTGCATAGTGAAAGATAAAACTTTTATTTTAAAAAGGAAGACTATGAATGTATAAATAAGAGTTTAGGGTTGGATAATGCAAGAGAAAAACACAAAAAAGGAACTACTACTATTGTTGGACTTATTGACCAATAAGGTCAAGAAGGGAAAAAATGAAGTAAATAGGATTCAAGGTTTTGGATCCAAGGCCCAATTCTTTTTCTACCAAAAGAGAAATATGGAAGACAGCTTATTCTTTATATATATATATATATATATACGCATAAGAGTTTATAATATCAAATTTACATTAAGAAAGAAGGGAAAAATAAATGATAAGTTTAAATATTTTTTTGTCTCATTATTTATTTATTTTATTCAATTTAGTTATATTATTAATAAAATAAATTCTCAATTTTTTTAAAATACTTAATAATAAGATCACTTTTCATCCAATTAGTACTAAAATATTTAATTTTAATAATCAAATAGTGCCGGTTTTAATTTACGCATTATACAATTTATTACCAACTTATAGTATCGGCAAAAAATTGTTTTTATGTGATAAAAATAAATATATGAAATAATTTTGAAATGATAACTAAATTTAATCTATCTTTAATTTTTTACTTAATTAATTGCGTATTTAAGGTATTATGGGTTTTTTGGGATTAGTTTTAGTTTTATATAAGATTAATTGTTGTATTTAAAATGACGAGTACTAAATAATACATTTGCATATTAATAAAATTTATGTATTGATATATAAAAGAAAAGGATACCTTTTTCATTATACGTGCAATAATAGGAATTTTATGTAAAATTATTAATATATAAATTGCAATACTTTTATATTTTATATCACTCGAATTAAAGTTAATATTGCAATAATAGTCCATACATTTATTGGATTCAAATATCAGTCTAATCACAAAGTTCTTCGCATAACACGTCTTCTTTTTAAAATATGATAATAAATAACTTTTTATATTTCCATAAAAATACCATAATATCTTCACTATATAAATAAAAGCTACCAAAAACATAAACATTACAAATTTCCAAGAATAAAAGAAATACAAAAATCGCAATAAACAATATACGTAAATAAAATTTCCCACAACAAAAAATGATGTAAAATATACGTCACAGTGAGTTTAATAAAAGCCAATGGCCATAATAATAATAATAAAAATAATAATAATAATAATAATAATAATATAATAGAAAATCACGTTAGACGAAACGTGTTTACACGTAGGACATGACTCGTCAAAATCACGTTTTGGATTGCAATAATAAAAACAACTAGAAATAGCGTTCGTGCACCAACACCAAGAAAAAGACAAACACGACTTATTATAGAAATACCAATTATTACGCTTTATACTACAAAACAAAGCATTTTCATTTTTTTTTTCTTTTTTACTTCATCAATAATCATGTTATTTTAAAAGCTCCTTTTTATCGACAAAAAATAAGTTAACTAAACAAGAGAAAATAAACCTTGTATTATTTTTAAAGTGGGAAATTACTATATAAGAAAGTTGATTAATCAGAAATTATGACAATAATTATTTTTTAAGATGATTATTATAATAAAAGTTAATTTTTTGTTTTCACCTTGGGTGATTGTACGTTGCATGGGGCTTGGGCTCTGTTATAGAATATCTTTTTGTACCTTTATATTTTGTTGGGCCACTGTTGTTAGTATGGGCCAGTATGATGCTTTGAAGGCTGTGGGCCATACTTGGGCCATGGTCCATTTACCAAGTCATAGGTGGGACCATATTTTTTTCAAGCCATTCAAATCCCAATGACTCCATATCTATATCTATATGCATATCTTATCTTATTCTTCTCATCTTTCATAAATTTTTTTATCTTTGGGTTGGTTCATTGAGTTTTGTAGCATTCTATTTGTATTAAATGGCACAAAGGTCCAAATAGAGAAAAAATTGTTCAAATAGAGAGTTGGCAAAAAAATATCTTTAAATGTTTAGTGTAGTTGTATTTTATGAATTTGAATTTGAAAATACTAATTAAACTAAAATGGTAAGAATACTCAATTAAAAAAATTAACCATGGGATATACTCATAATAATATTTTCTATTATACTTGTCATTTTAGCTTAATTAAATGATTTCTTTTAAATATATTAAGAGGTGAACTTTAAATTTAATTCAAAAGTAATATGTAAATTTTCACCCACTTATATATTTGTTATTTTAGCTTAATTAAATGGGTTCTTTTAAATATATTAAGAAGTGAACTTTAAATTTAATTAAAAAATAATATGTAAGATAAGGTATGCACCTACTTATATATTGTGAATTGATTAAGATCTGTGAACTCGTGTGTGAGACTATATAATGGGTAGTCCGATAGAAGGTGGTCTGACAAATCCAACAAACTCTTATTAAGATAAATTTTAAATAAGTCTAATATTATATTAAAAAATAAAGTTTAAATTTAATTAAACTTTACAAAATCGACTAATTATCTAATAATATTATCTTTAATGGACGTGACATCTAAACAATGAAATGAAAAGAATGAGACTAAGTGTTGTTAGCATTTATAATATGATATTCCAAAGTTAAGGAGAAAGTTTTAATTTGAGAATTTAATTGAGAAATTGCATTGTACCTTACAACAACGAGTTCTTAACTTATTTGGGGGCAACCTAGATAAAGTTCAGCAATTCAAAACCAGCAAACTTTTGATTTGAAAAACATGTGAAAGCAAATGATGAAAATGGGAACCAATTTTTGCTTTTGCAAAAACTCTGCAAATTGCACTAACTTCTGCTGATCCAATTAGTGTCAGAACCTACCACTTCTAGAGAACACTGAATTATATTCATAACTACACTGTTTTCGTTTCTGATGTGTGTCCCTTCAAAATTAAAAGAGAATTTTTTTTTTAATTTCATTAATTTTGGTGAACTAAAAAGATAGAATTAGAGATATAGATGAAGAAGTAGTGTGTTCTGAATTGCAGGTTTGAATTGAATAGGAAGCAGCAGTAGCAGGTGTCAGATAATGGAAGAAGGTTGAATGTGTCTGAACTGAAATCTGCACTAATTTTGTTGTTGGAGTGTGGTAGACAATGGGCCATCACAGGTTTTGCAGGGCTACCCTACAAAATGCCCTTAATTAATCTCATATGCATCATTAAGTTTAAACTTCTAAATCATGATTTATGGGAAGAAGAATATAAGGTATACCCTATTTATTCATCTCACAACATACACATAGTACAAGACAATATTTAAGACAAATAACAAGAGAATCAACATCAATGAGAATCAAATATCTTACCATACTTTCATATTTTTATACATTTTTTTATTTATATTATAACACTAAATTGGTTTTTTTTTGTCTAAATTTTAGACTTTATTTATAGTAAGACAAAAATTTATTTCAATAGTTTCCTGACTTCATTTACCTGTATTAGATTAAAAATAAGTGATTTATTTAGATTAGTTAGACTGTATTAGATTAAAAATAAGTGATTTATTTAGATTGGTTAGACTGTATTTATTCTAGTTACCTGTATTAGATTAAAAATAAGTGATTTATTTAAATTGGTTAGACTGTATTTATTCTAGTTACCTGTATTGGATTAAAAATAAGTGATTTATTTAGATTGGTTAAACTGTATTTATTCTAGTAGAAAGTTAGTGACAAACTTATGAGACGAGAGATTATTCGTTTTTATAAGTACATGGGTTGGATCAACCTTAAAGTGGTTTTTGTTTGCTTATTTTTTTATTGTTGAAAAAAAAAAGCATATGATATCTAAACTTATAAAAACCAATTTCAAGTATAAGGAAAAAAAATATTTAACATTTTATATATTTATAGTCAATAATGTATTGTGTTTTAATTAATTGTCATTTATCAATTAAAATATTTTTTTATCAGTAATTAATATCAATTAAAAATGTATTTTTTTCACTATTTTAATTTTCTTATTCTATAAATCATTTATGAAAAAAATAATCTAAAAGAAAATATGACCAAGGCAAACCCTAATTAATTTCTTGCTCTCTATCATGTAGTAATATTATGAGAAAAATATGAAAAATATCTTGTGTGTTGTTGATGTTGATTGAAGCCTTATTTGTAATGTAGGTTCCTTATCTTTGCCAGATCTATACTTGTAGGGCACCTTCTTCTTCCATGGAACCTTATAAATATCTATAACCTAATTTGACATAACACCCTAAAATTAACATTATAATTTATGATAAAAAAAATTTCAAGTTTATAGAATTTTTCTTCTAAAATGAAACATTTTATTTATTTTTTAATTATGGGGTAACAAAATAATTTATGTTTTGAAATTTGACGTGACACCTAAAGTTAAAAAGACTTAAAAATTAGATATTCCAAATCCTTTATATAAATAAAAAATAAATGAGGGATCTCTATACATCTTCTGGCTTAGCTTAGTTGATAGCTTTAACTTCATGAAAGAGAATTTTGTTTATACAATAACATGTGAACCATAATTAGAATACAATAATTTAATAGGTTCATAATTAGATTCATATTTAATTAATACAAAGACAAATGTTAGTAGGTTTTTTGTTTTTGTTTTTGTTTTATATATTTTTATAGTTCCAAAATATGTTGAGACAAAATCTTGTAATTCTTAATTTTTAAGGTAAATTATAGTCTGTTTATATTTTGTTTTTAAATTGCAAAATTCACATGTTAAATAGGGTGACCCACATCTAAAAAAATACATTGATATTTTTTAATATTTATTTATATAATAATAAATTATTCAATCCATTCAATAATATATGTAACCAATTAAAGTAAGAGAGAAATCAATATTTTTTTACTTAAATTGAGTTTAGTGATGTAAGTAACATCCATATAATAAAATCAACTTAACCCATATCGATCAAAAATTAATAAATTAAAAAAATGGAATACTTAATCTTTATACAAAAGATAATATTTTATCCATAGTCTTCTTATAATGTCACAAAAAGTGTAATCTACATTTAATAAAAAAACAAAATCTCACAGATGACATATACATTAAACCTTACACTCACATATGGCATACTGATAAACTCTGAGAACATAATACAAAAAGTCTATTAAAAATGTAAAATAAAATAAAATAATTTAAATATTAATAATAAATCTTAAAAAAAATGATGAGTTTTGATTTTTCATCTTTATTGTTAGATTTATTATTTTTGACATTTCATTCTTAAAACAAGAGTAAATATTGTAACCGATTAAAATGTTATAATTGTTTCGTATAATTTGTTCAAGTATAATTTTTTTATAGATATATGTATAAAAAGAGAATAAACTTCAATAATTTTATATAAAGATCATATATTAAAATTGTTTAATTTAAATATATTATTTTAGTTTCATGTAATTATTAATCTAATCCATAGTTAACTACATCTATAGGAATGATTACAAGAGTTTTGACTACATATTGGAATTTATCTATCACAAACAATTTTAATATCATTTCAAAAATATCACAGCATGAATCTAGATTATTGTAAATGCCAATAAAAACATTCAAAATTTGCATAGTTTCTTCGAAAATTCAGAAACATTTAGTATAATGATCAATCCAAAAAAAAACATATACAAAATTAAGAATTAGACTAAAATTATATATTTTTTTTAAAGTTGAAACCCTGAATTAAAAATGTTATTGAAGAGGAAACAAAAACTTGAGAACAAGGAGAAAAGAAAATTGAAAAGAGATAAATCAAGAAATGGTGTGTTGTTAGATTAATATATTTAAATAAAAATAGTCGGCAGAATATGACGATTATTAGCCGGCGATTCGTTGAATTGGATTATAATAATTAATTAATAGTAATTAAGTGTAATAATTGAATTGGAGAAAACTAAGCAAAGAACGTGTTTAGTGTCAGAAATGGGAGAAGGTGTTAAGAATGAAATTAATAGTTTGATTTGAAAAATAGTTCAGAAAATAACTCATCACTGCCATTTTCACTCTCTGTAGCAATTTCAGAAATCAATGCTTCATTAAATAAATTAGTGGAATCTGACTTTCTCATCATAATCTTAATTATCATGTTAAACCGGAATTTTAGGTGTGTCTTCATTTCAATGGGATGCATCATATCGATGGAGACACTGTATTTTTTAGCTTACAAAATTTAACTTAAACATCACTATAATATAATTAATCAAAATAAATAAATAAATATATTTTAAGGGTTGTACATATTTATAGGGTTTTACTAGATTTTTTTAATGTTGGTCCAAAATTAAGATATGTGTTCATGATTAAAATATGTATTATTTGATTTTCTATAAATGTTAATTTATTTTTTTATCGGTAATAAAAAATTAATAAATATGAGTCATTTTATGTTGGTTCAACCCTTATACACAATGATAACTTTAATCACTTTAAGTAGACATACTTTCATGTATGACTATATACAAAACACTCATAACTTAACCTAGAGAAAGTCACGTGACATACCAAATAAATATCTCATAAAATCATCCTCATACAAATCATCGGGTCTATGCACCAATCAGAAATTTACCTATCTTAATACATTATTGTCGTGAATGTCGTTTCGGGTACGATACATCATAAAATCACTCGATCTCAAATGGGACAATATAAATATATATATATATATATATATTAAAATAGAATTTTTTTTAATATATTGCATTTATCTTGGATAATTGTGGTGGCTAAACAATTAATATAGTACTCAAAATTCATTAAGATTGGCGTAATTTATTTTTGGAATAAGTAGAGATAGTAATATAACGAATTAAGATTAAATTCACCAAAGTATTCATATTTAATAGTTATATACGTACATATTTATTGGCACCAACATATAAAATATATTACTGGAATATGGAGTTTCCATAGGTAATAAAAGAAAATAAAATAATATATGTATCTTTATCAATAAAAGTTATTTGATAAACATATAAACAAATTAAAAAATATTAGATTTTTAATTTAACTATATATATATTAAAGTTTTAATCCAATATTACTAATTAAATCCAGGATTTAAATTTATTTAAATTTGAAAAATCAAATTGAAAGGGGTTCGTTATTCTCCATTTATAAATTCTTTTTAGGTTGAAAGTTTGACATCTAAAAAATATAAAAATTTGTAAAGTAAAATTATATAAAGCAAAAAAAGTTTGGTGAGTTTGGTTATGGTGATTCATTGGTGTGTTTGAGATGATGATGATGGCATAAACTTTGCAGCAGAAAAGATTCCGAAAGAGATTCAGCAATTGAGCACAGTGAAACGGTGTCTGTGTCTAATGCAGTGCCATGCTACCCTTTTTGGGCTCCAAAAAGCCCATGTGGGCCCCCATGACTAATTTGTGCCCTAAATAACCACTTTCAACTACTGTTCTTCATCACGATTTCACCCTCTTTGCTTTACCTTTCCGTTTTCAGGCACAGTAACGTTCATAACTTGCCACCTTAATTATTTACCACACATTATCCACCAAAGATCAAATCAATCAATTTGGGATACGTCATTGTTTATTTTAGTGATTTCTGAATCGACGAAATTGATGTGACACAGTGAAATTCTGAAATCAAACTCCATCATAAAACTTTTGCATTCAATAAAATTGATTTATATGAAGTTTGTATTTAATGAAATATTTTTATTTGTAATTGATTTGAAATTTCTAATAAATTTATTTACGTTGATAAAATGACAGGCGAAATATCAATAGTTATGGTGAATGATACTTAACAGTTAACTTCATAACTTTAATAAATTTGGAATGATTCGATAGTCATTGAATAAGTTGAATAAATTTTAGATAAATTTGATAATTTTAAATTACTTTAATACCATATTAAAAAATAAATTTTATATATAACTTGATCTGGAAATCTAACTTATAAAGTCAAATTTGTAACTATTTTTAATTGAAAATTTTGTTATTAGGATGTATTTTAAAAAAATGTTATTACTTACTTTAGAAATTTATATATAATAAAAAAACCATATATAAAATATTATTATATTTTTTAATAGAAAAAAATTAAAAAATTAATTTAGAGTATTTGAGGATTTTGCATCATAAAAGGTAACCTAGTGCTATTCCTCCAATATATTACTACATATAAAAAAGAATTATAGATAAAGTTGACTACATAGTTGTTATATATGAATTTTGAAAATTCATAGAGAAAAAAGATCCATAGATAGTTATATATGGAAAAAATCTATAAATAAGTACATATAAAAAAAATTGATAGATAATTTCATATATATAAATGATACAAAAGGAGCTTGGATAATTGAACAAGAGTATATATAGAACTTTCTAACAAGTGAATATAATATAATAGCATTGCTACATTTGTGCACCTATATAAGCAACACAATAGATAGAACCCTCGTGCACATGCATAAAATGATTGTAAAAACTTTATAATATATTTTAAATTATTAAGAGAAAGATTGGATTCAAGTTTTGTTAATGGATCGGATCGGATCAAATTTTGAATGAATCAAAATAAATTAATAATTTTTTTATGTAATTTATTATTATAATTTAAAATAAAATTTATTTAATTGATTCACTTTGTCCAACTAAGGTCACACAACCCACCGTCACACATAATGTAACTTGGTAAGTGTCAAATAAATATTATTATTTTAAATTGCTTAATTATGTGGATATTATTAATAAGTTTTATTTCTATTCAAATTAGTTAAATTCTAACGTACCAAAACTAGTCAACAAAAAATATTTGTATGATTCATATAAGTTTCCTTTACTTGTTTTGTTTGATAAATGTGAATCCATTTGGAAAGTGGGAAGAAAAGGGATTATAATTTAGGGTTGAAAAGAAAGGAAAAAGAAGGAAAAAGGAGGGTTTGCTTCTTTTTGAGGTTGAGATTTGATAAGAAGAGGTGGTAAGTGGAACAAAAGATTAAGATATCTAATAAGGAAAGATGTTTATACACAGTTAAAAATATCAAATATTTTATAATTATTGTTTAATAAAAAAATTAGAATTATAATATTTATTAAATTGGTTAATTGTTGCAAATTATCTTCACAATCAATCCACTAAATAATGTTTTGGTTCTTCCAGGAAGAAAAAGGTTGAATATCACATATCGATTAGATTTTTTTTTTATAGTATATAAGTTACAGCAAATCTTACTTTGTGAATAATTTGTAAAATTGAGGTAAGTTTAACATTATAAGAAAATAATTAAATAAAAATTAAATTTATAGACAAAAAATAATAAGTCATTAGATTGACTAAATTAGATACTATTTTTAAGACTATTGATATCTAAAGTAATTTCTATTATTAATAATTTTTTTATTCTTTAATGTAAAGTCCGCTTCCTAATATGACATCAAATCCATTTAAAAGATATCCTAACAAGAATTTGTTGACTTTATCAGACCACTTGTTCTCGGACCATTATTGGACCATCCATGAATATATAGTATGACAGACGAATTGACGGATCTCAACAATAATAAATTATAAATATTTTATATAAAAGATTAAAATATTATTTTCAACTCCAAAACTTTTTATTCATTAATATAAGGTTCGCTCTCTAGTACGATATTAGATCTATTTAGAACATATCCTATCAAGAATTTGTTGATCCTATCAAACTATCTGTTCTCGGATCACTCATAAATATAGAGCTTCATGCCCAAGTTAACCGATATCGACACTAATAAATTATAAATATTTTGCATAAGAAATCAAAATATCATTTTCAATTCAAAACTTTAAAAATATCCATTTTACTTATCATTGAATCAAAGTGATGTTAAAATTGTAAGATATTTATAAGAAATTTGAAAGTGGAAAACATAGATGATGAAACCTTTGGAAAGAGTTAGAGATAGGGCATGACCATTGAGAAGTTTTAAAGGACAAAGGAAAAGAAAGTGGTCACCCTAACTCAAAAGCAAGCTAAGGGGAGGCCCATTTGTCGTAATTGTTTTGTACAAAACTCCTTGGCCACTTTCCAACAATAAAGCCACTTGTCCCAATTCTTTCCACCTTCACAAGTTAACCCTAGGAGGATAAGAGTGAATGCCCTTTAAGGTCACTTTCACTTATCTCCCACTTTATCACACATTTTTCTTATCAATTCTCATCTCCAAACTCTCTTATAATAATAAACCACAATTCATTCAAACATACGAAAAATATTGCATGCCCAATTCTTTAATTCGACTTTAATTGGAGTGGGTGGATCAATAATCGGTGCTAGTTTTCTCCTTTCTTAATGCTTCTTCCATGACGTGCTTAAATTAATTAATGTACAACAAATTTTTTATTCTAATTCACGAGTAATGAATAGTCTAATTAAATTTTATAAAAGTAGTAGAGGTTAAGGACAATTTAAATACATCTTCCTCCTTCGATCAATTGAGACTTTTTTCAAGATAAAACCGTGACGGAACATTGACCTTCAAAACGGATAACACCTTTGATGTGGTGATTGACCATAACGATTCTATCGCTTGAATTTGAGGTTGGAACAGTGGTACCGTCTGTGAGAATAAAAATGTGTCCCAAGCCCTTTAGCTAGGGGTATCCACTCTCCTTAGATCTCGACTGAAGGCTTGTTTCAGTACAGCTAATATAGTCTCACATTGTTCAAGAGTCGAGGTTAAGGGAAATTTAAATACACCTTTCTCCTTTAGCTCACTGAGCTCCCTTTAAAGACAAAACCATGACGGAGCATCGACCTCCAAAATGAACAACACCTCAGATGTGGTGATTGACTCTAGTAATACTATCTGACTTGAGATTGGAACCAACTTAAAAGTTAAAGTTGAAGTTTTCATCCACCATAAGATGTGAAATTTTGAAATAAATACAGGCATTAAATAATTGAAGCATGTTGATAACAAAGTATTTAGACCTAGAAAGAAAATGAAAAAAAGAAGAGAAAAGATAGTGACTAGAAGGTATAGGGTTTGTAGGTGTGTGGTTGCATCACACTCACACGTAGCTTTCCTCACAAATAGCTTGTGGAATTTGGGTGAGGGAGTTAAACTTCTGGAGGCTTCTTACGTGTGTGAATGTAAAAAAATTCGTATGCTTACCATGTGTTATACTTTTCAACCTTAGTTTTCTAAGCAAATAATTTAAATGCTTTTATTTGTTCTATTCTACGTCATTCTTGGTTCAACGGTGGTTAAAAATCTCATTCAACAAAACTACCAAAGCTTAAAGTGTATCTTCAAAGCATTAATTAAATAATATATATTATATGCTTTAAATTATTATAAAAAGGAACATTAAATGGGTTTTTTATGTTTCAAATAAAATCATTTGAAGAAGTTTTTGTAAGACGGGAAAGTAACTTTAAATACATAGAAAAAAGCACAAAGATATAAAAACAAGTCATTTTATTTAAATAAGACGATGTAGTAAATATTATTCAATTTTTTATTTTTTTTTATTTCTAAATTTAAGCTAGTGTTCTGTTGAATTTGGTTTTTTACAATTTTTATGGTGTGGAATTTTCTCATAGCATCATATAGTTACTTAAGTCTATAATATTGAGTTTTTTTAATTTGAATTTCATAAAAAAAATAAAAAATAACTCAACAAATATTAAAAGTAATACGATAATTAATTGTCTCTATAAAGTTTAAATAAGTAATAATAGGTAAAGAGAAATTAAGGATAATAAAAAAATATAAAGAAAATTAAATAAGCTATAAACTATAAGCTATAAGTTAGCTCATAGAAGCTAGGAACTCCTTGAATACTTATCAAACATTTTTGTGTGGGTAAACTTCTAAGTTAGTAGGTAGTTTATTGGTTTGACTAAACACATAAAGGATAAAAAAATTCTCTAACTTGGTTATACACATTTATTATTTATTTTATTAAAAATGTTATCTATTTAGATTTTCATTCTCTTCTATTTCTCTCTAAAATAGAAGTATAATAATGAGGAGATCCAATAAGGTAACAATGTGAAAATAAAGATAAAATGATTAGATTAGGGTAAATAATTTTTTCATTTCTGATTGGTATTCATTTTTTTTCTCTCTTTGAGACTTTGATTAAGAGGAACGTTGTCAATGTAGGTTTACCAAAAACTTAGTTTGGATGTTGTCAAAAACTTAAATTTATGTTAGGAGAGTTCGCTCAAACAATGTGTATTTAATGAGGTGTGAATGTGTTGGATTATACAAAAATATTTTGTATGCAGATATGAGGTTGATGAGTTGAAATACATGTATGATGTTTGTATTTAACAAAAACGATACATGTATGAGTTTTGGTCTAGTTCCCCGTATTTTTGTATCTTTTTTCTTTTTTCTTTTGTTTAATAATATTTTTTTCATGTGATGGTAAATGATTGTTGTTACTTGAGGTGTCAGCCTAACTGAGATCTTAAGTGGCATAGTGATACCTAACATGAAAGCTTTTATTTAAAAAAAATGTATGATGTTTGTATTATTGATTATGATGAGACACATACTTTTATACGATATACATTGTGTTGTGAATCTGATATATAAATGATATGCTGTTCTTTTATGAGTTTGTGGTTCGTTATGAGTGTGTTGTGTCTCTTTCATAGATATGTGGTGAAATATATTTAGAATGATATTATGGTTCCAAGAGTCAGAACTCAATGTAAATTTATATTAAAATATAAGTTAAATTTTTTAAAAATTTAGGTCAAACCATATTATATCTGATGTAAAATTTATATTAAATCCAGCACAATCCAAAATAAATTATTATGCTCTTTATCCCTATTTGTATGATTATTTTTGAAAATTTTCATTTCTTCATACAAGATGTCTTTGTAATTCAACTTTTATATTTATTATTGCTTTTAAAATATTTTAAATAAATTGATTTATTTTCACTAGAAAAAAATAATAAATATTTTAAATGAACAATATAAAGTTTTTTATTTTTATTTTGGTTTGAAAATTAAAAAATATTTTTAATACATATTCAGAATCTTAAGTTGAAACTTGAATTAAAAAAAAAAATGTCAACTAAATCATATATTGATGTAGCACAAAGAAAATCTTAAATTTAGAGTGTTACGATTAAAAATATTTTTCAATCTTAATAAAATATAATAAATTATCTTTTTAACTTGTAAAATATTGAAATAGAAGTAAAAATTTATAAAAAAAAATATAAGTCATATAAAACCTTTGCCTTAAAATAAAATTGGTGATAAGAAAATCTTTAAAATAATGACATTATTTGATCCAAATTATAAAAAAACTCACGATAAGACTCTTATACTAAAAATCACTAAATACTCATTAATATCAAAATCTCACTCCACTGTTTTACTTTTAAATAGGATAAAAGATAATTTAACTCAGTTCAGTATGAATGAGTTGAAAGTTGCATGATTAGTTACTAATAATAGTAAATTTTAATGTAATTAATTAATTTAATATAAGTATAATATTTTCCTTAATCGAGTTCTAACTTTGTCAAATGAGAACAAAAATGGCACTTGTAACATCCCTAACTTTTACATTTTAAAAAAAATAAAAACAAAAAAAAATGCGTACAATATCTAACTAACGTACAATATCTAATTAACATATACATATTTGTATCTCAAAATATATCCCTCTTCATACATCCAAAAAGTTTAAAAACAAAACAAAACAAAGCATTCAATTTAAATCTATCTAATTCTTGTGCTGCTCATTGAGGAGCTCTATTACCTGCAATCTCCCGTGTAAATACACGATCATCACAGTTAGAGAAACAAACACAAACAAATAACAGGTAAATCCATTTGATATGCTCTGATCAGTTCTTTCAAACCTCAGAATCAGCCAAATGGACCTCCTTCGACTCTCGCCAACTGAATAACTTCATCTATTTGATTCCATTATATCAGTAGAGTCAGGATCGTCTCATTCACAGGACACTCACAAATCAATACACCCTAATAACAATCTCAACATGGTATTTCTTTTCCTGAAAATACTACGTCTTGATCACACTTTAGCCTCATTACATACATCATTTAACATATCAATGCACCACTCAATCACTTCATATATATATATATATACATGCTCTTTAAATCAATCATCATCTGAAATCACACAACCACTTCTCATTCAAACATCTCACTTAAGTAATTCAACCAAAATATTCAAAAGGAATAGTTCCAACTCATTTATATTATCCTTCAAACACTTTCAATTCTCAATCACAAACAGTTTCAACAAATTATTCTCATAACAGATTCAAAATCAACCATTCCAGTCAATATATTACTTTACTCTTTAAGAGAGACAATCCTACAAGCAAAAATAATTGGAATTGGTGACCACGTCACCTCCACGTCCAGAATCTTCTAACCAACATATTCAAAAGGAATAGTTCAACTCATTTATATTATCATTCAAACACTTTCAATTCTCAATCACAAACAGTTTCAACAAATTATTAAGAGCTCCAAAGGAACTTACTCTATGTGATTGATCCGGCAAACGTTCATTACCAAGAGTCGGCAGACTTCGATCGCCAAACTGATAAGCGAGGTAGTCAGAATCTTAAAGAAAAGGAGAGGAAAGGAAAAAGAGGATTACTCTATAAGAGATTCTGATCGGGTAGAGTCTTTGCTGCCAGGAGTCTAATGGCGTACTCTGATCGTCAAACAGATGAACGAGGAGGTGAGAATCTTAGAGAGAAGGGAGAGAAAGGAAAAGGGAAACTTTTAGAGAGATGGTGGTTATTTTAAAATGAAACCTGAATAACTGAATTTTCTATTTATATGTCATTTTCATTTTAATAATAAAATATTCAGGTATCATTTAAAATATACCACTTCTACTCTAAGGTTATTTTCTAGATCGTTACAGCACTAAATTCTTTATAAACAATTTACTTTCTACGTAAAGATAATGAAATTATTATCTTAGTTTTCTATTTGAGTATCAACAAGTTTGAATTGAAATAGGTAAAAAGCACAAAAATCTTTATTTGTGCTCTATACAATTTATGATGCTATTCCATAGATATCTAGAGGAATAAGGTGCAATATAACTTTATATTAAAATCAAAAATATATTTAAAGATGTTAATTGATTATGTGAGAGGAAAAAAAATTTAAAGTGATAGGAATTGGAATTAAAGTTAATGTGATTGTTAATTTTAGGTTATTGAGAGAATAAATAAAACAGATAAAAAAAAGATATATTAGCATAACTTCTTATATAGTTTTAATATTATTTTTGCAACTTTAAAATCAGCCATGTTAATAAAGGAAGAAAGATTTATTAGAAATAAAAATATTGATTGAACATTTGTATTTTTTACATAATGTGCAATATTAAAAAAAAATCAATTTTAATTGCTTGAAAATCAGCCATGGGAACAATTTTAGCAAATTCTATAACTTATGTTAAAAGAATTTAATATAAAATTAAAAGAGATTATAAATGAGAATTTTATTGCAATATTGACTGTATAAGATTAAAAAAATATCAATATAAGTTCAAACACTAATAGGATAGTATTGAAAATTAAGGAAGTAATAAGCACTTTTATTTTTGTTAAATAATTTATTATTTTTATATAATAATTTTAGTAAAATAAGTTATCATTTTTATATAATAATGAACTGCGAGTATTGAAAACCAGACATGTAAAATGTTCAATTCTATTTGTTTATCATTTTAGAAGTTGAACGATATCAATAACTATTATTATCACAAATTATTTTTTTATTATATTTTTTCATTTATTATTCATACGGTGATAGAGATGACGGTAAGAAATTTTTTAAAATAAGAGTCTAGAAAGAAAATATTTATTAAAAGTAGCATAAAAAAATACCTAGAAGTTATAGAAGAATGTTAATTATATTTTTTATTTACGCGCAATGTTTTCATAAATAAAATTTAAAGAATACTCTTTTCATTTTAAATTACGTACCTATTAATTTATCAATTTACTTTAATTTAAACTATTTACCCTTTGAATTTAAAAAAGTTTTGAAAATTATTTTTTAACCATATTCCCTCGATTTTTTCGTTGTTTAAGATTAAGTAAAAACCTATAACTAGTACTGTATTTTTCATGAAAGCTTCTAAATATTTTTCTATTATACCTCTTATCTCTTGATTAATTAATTCCTATAAAAACATAAATTCATTAAACAGTAAAATTTAAATTGAAAATGTTAAGAAGTGGGTTTTAAGCTTAACTTAACCTCATAAAACTGACTCAATGAGGTGAGGTTTGCATCCACTTATATACTATGAAAGACTCTAATCTCTATTTGATGTGGGATTTCCAACATAACCCCTCACGCCGAGGCTACCAACTCGTGCGTTGAGATATATGTTATGGATGGTCCGATAACAGTCCGATGGCGGGTGACCTGATAAACCCAACAAATACTCGCTAAGATAGACTCGAAATGGCTCTGATATCATATTAGGATAGGTTGAGTTAGGCTTAGTGAATTCAATCCGATGAACAATTAATTTCAATACGATTAATAATTGATTTTTTTCTTTTACTTTTTTTTTCTTATTTTTTATTGTGTTGATGAGAGTGCATTAATAGAAGGTTATTTTACTTTCAAATAACTATTCGGTATTTGGATTTAATAAATATTATAATAATAATAATGTATTTTTGATAGTTATGTCTATTTATATAATTTTGATGAACTCTTTTACACTTTGACCGAACTTAATGTATATATCATGATGATGAGTACATTACACAATCTTTCCTACTATTTATCTTAGATTAATCATTCATTTATCTTAATACATTCTTCTTGAAGATGGTTACGTGATGATCGGTCGTATGTCCAAATCGTTTGATCCCTCAAAATATAAAAAACAGTTAATTATTTATTTAATATTATAAAACATTTTTTTTTAAATCACTAAAGCTCTTCTGGTTTAACATAGTAGTAGGTGTAATAGTAAATAATAATAAAGAAAGTTATAAATGATAGTTTTACTTTGGAAAATGATAGTGTTACTTTGAAAACATGTAGTAATTTTTAGAAGAGTATGAATGAGGAAGCCATTTTGTCCAAATCTGAGAACTGTCAGATTTACTGCAAACTGGTGGAGATGGTTAATGCTACTGCTCCCTCTGAACAATCTTTCTCTCATCATCCCCACCATCCTTCAAACATGACCAATTATATCTATATATATATATAATACTAGTTAAACATATTCTTAATAAAAATTAAAATATTTTATAGTATATAATTAGTGCAAATCTTATCTTATAAAATTTTTATGAGACTGAATACATCCAATTATATATAACTTGAAAATAATTGTGAAACAATGGTTTTAGTTTTTGAAAAGTATTGTTTATCTTGAAACATGATAAATATCATCTCTCTGTGTGTGTGTCTCAATAATAGTAGTAGTTGTCCACTTCATCTTTCATTCAAAACACAAAATATTCTCCTACGTATAGAATCTCAACAACACAAGAAAAGAAAATAAAAAAAAACATTATGGTACCTTATTTACACAGAACCATAAACTCACCTTCTCCACTACCCTTTCACCACCACACAACAAAACAAGCAAACCAAAAATACCTTCCTTCTTTTCCTCTATTTCTCCTACACATAAAAACACACACTCCACCATTCACTCATTATTCTAATCTACTTTTTTTCTGAACTAATCCTTCACTCCACCAACACCAACCCTTCCTAGTCACACCACCGTTTCTAAACTAAACTAAACTAAACTCCTTTGTTGCTTGTGTTCCTTGTTTGATCTTCTTTTGTCTTCATTTGTCCCTCTGATTTCAGCCACAACACACCCTTTTTCGTAAATATTAATATTAAAGTACCAACAGAAAGAGGGTGGTGGGAGAAGAAAAGTGGCGAGCCTCACACTGTGCCATTACCAAAGCCACTTTTTGTCTCTTGAGTTTTTTTTAAAGCTTTTTCTTTTTGTTTTTCATTGACTTGTTGATTCAAGAGGGGTTTTCTTCATCCTTTATCTAGCTGAAGAAGAGATCATGGTTGCTGTGTAGTTAGTTCTCAGAAATTCAACCCCATCATGGATCTTGAGTCTGTTATCCATAGGAACACAATTAAGGTAAGGCCAAGGCTTAGAAAGCCTGTGTGTGATGTGCCATGTGGCATTTTGAGCTAAAATACTATTGCAGGATGAGAAATATGTTTCATAATCTTTGGTTTGTATATGATTATCATATCATCATGGTGATGGTGATGTGATATATGCAGGAAGAATCATGGAAGACAGTGTTAACTTTGGCTTATCAAAGCTTGGGGGTTGTGTATGGAGACTTGAGCACTTCCCCACTTTACGTTTACAAAAGTGCTTTTGCTGAGGATATTCAGCATTCAGATACCAATGAAGAAATCTATGGGGTGTTGTCTTTTGTTTTCTGGACGCTCACACTGATTCCACTGCTCAAGTATGTGTTCATTGTGCTGAGAGCTGATGACAATGGTGAGGGAGGGACGTTTGCTCTGTACTCCTTGCTCTGCCGCCACGCCCGTGTTAGCTTGTTGCCCAACACTCAGCTTGCGGATGAGGACTTAACAGAGTACACCATAGACAATGGAACTGTTCCCATCAATAAGAAAAATGTTGGGTTGGGGTTGAAGAACCTGTTGGAGAAACACAGGGTGCTGCAAAGGGTGCTGCTTGTTCTGGCCTTGATAGGAACTTGCATGGTTATTGGGGATGGTGTGCTCACACCAGCAATTTCTGGTATTTGTGATGATGATATTGTGTGAATTTGGCTGCAAGCAAGGTTTTAAATTAAGGGCATATGCTTGATATTGCAAGAAATAGTACAAAAATCTTGACATTGTGGCTGAAATTGCAGTAACAAGCCGTTTTTTAAAACCTTGGTTGTAAGTAATGTACACACGAGTCTTGATAACTAACTTTTGTGTGATTTTTGGTCATTCTGCAGTTTTTTCTGCTGTGTCAGGTTTGGAGCTTTCCATGTCTAAAGAACAGCACAGATGTAAGTTTCTTTATAAACACAAAAAACTAATTTCTGTCACAAATTCTCTTGTCCTTATATTTCTCTTCTATTTTCTTCTCCATGAACTTGGCACTCACAGAAATCTAAAGATTTTATACAAACGTTTTCTGGGTCAGTAGTTAAATAAGTGTAATACACCAGAAGAAGAGAGGGAGAGAAACAGTTTTTTAACAACAGTATCAAAATCCTTAAAATTTAGAATTTCTCAACTTTTAATGCAGTTCTAGCAGTCTATACTTTGTGCTCTAAGGAAGGATTACAAATGGATTCTATAGGAGAAAGTTGTCCTTTTTTCTTGTTCCATTTTTTTTAATATGCAGTAAGATTCTTTATTCAGTTACCAATTTTTTTTATTGTAGATACTATATATCTAGCTTACAATTGCAGATAACACTATGGTAAAACGTTTTTGAATTTGTTCCCCAGAATTTAGCTTTGATGGGTAAGTTTCAAATCGGTTGGTACCCTGACCAAATCAATCTCGGGAATATGTTCCCACAACAATCTAGAAATTTAGAATAATTCTAGTTTTGTGTACTATTTTTTAATATTTGATACTGCAGTTATCTTAGCTGGCTGTGCATTACCTTAGGATGGTAGGATTTTTGCCCCCCCCAATGGCATATATGCTGTGAAGATATTAGTTAATAGTGAAAGGATTCTAGTTGGGCATCACAATAGATTTGTTTAATGAGTGAATAAGATCTGATTTGAACCATCACAGGAACCTCTAATTAGTGGACAAAAGGGGAGAACCAAAAGACAAGTGCATGCACAATTGTAGGTCCTCATAAATACAGATCAGTGGAAATTTCTTCGCCTTGATCAAAGCCAAGTCACTGTCTTGGTAAACTTCTATTTGAATACGTAACTGTTACTAAATTGATTGGAATAAAAATAGAAAGTACACATGAAAAGCATGGTTAAGATATGTAAAGCCTAACCCCACTAGTCAGAGATTTTTAAGTATAAAATAGTAGTTCCCTTGTAAAGTTGGACTCTCATTAGGTTATGATATGAAGCATTATGGTTTGGATGAGACTTCAATAAATCCCTGTGGAATAATCTAGAATAGTTGGCTGATGGTGTCTGATTGGATATAAAATTAGGTATGGCCAGTGGCCACTGTTAGACTGATCATGAACAGTGTCTGCAATTCCACTATTAGTAATAAATTATGATTATCGTGGCACCCCAACTAAACCTAATTCTGTCAACTTCAAAGAGTTGAAGCTGATGAAATTCCAGAATGAAGTCACCTAATCTTACTTTTTAATCTTGACCTCACTTTTGTCTCCTTGGATAATTTGACATCTGTATCATATTCTAGTGTTCAATAAAAAAATCATTTCAATTACTATGACAACAACTTTGGTAACTAGTATTTTTTATGCACCTCAACACCTGGCTTGATATACCCACTTGATGAATTATTTACCAGGAAAAACTACCACCTGAAAGTTAATTAATATGCTTTTTAAAATACTAATTAGTTTCAATTCAAGCAATCACATACACTTATACTAATTTGATGGCTAGTGTTATTCTTTAAAGCATAGAACCTCGTAAAAACTACTCAAATCCCGTGTTACTATATTTCAAACACTTATTTTAAATTACGTTTATGTGTCGGATGTGCGTATCAAACACGACTCGTAGGACATATATCGGTAAAATGTTAAACCCAAAAAATAGTTGTTAGATTTCTGACAATTATAGCACAGTTTTAACACAATTTTAAAAAGAAGAATTTATACACAATTTTCAACCAACATTAGAACTAGAAAATTTCCAACAAACATTAGAACTAGAAAATTTCCATGTGCTTTGCCTTAGCTAATTATTGGTTAATGGTTATGCAGATGTGGAGGTTCCAGTGGCTTGTGTAATACTGGTGTTTTTGTTTGCCCTTCAACATTATGGTACTCACCGTGTGGGATGTCTCTTTGCACCTGTTGTCTTGACCTGGCTACTTTGCATCAGTGCTATTGGTATTTACAACATCTTTCATTGGAATCCACATGTCTATCAAGCTCTCTCCCCATATTACATGTTCAAATTTCTGAAAAAGACTCAAAAGGGAGGATGGATGTCCTTGGGTGGAATTCTACTCTGTATAACAGGTATGGAGCAAATTGTTTACTAAACTGCTGTGTGCTTGATATATGCTATATCTTTCTGATATTATAATTTTTGTGTTCCAGGTTCAGAAGCCATGTATGCTGACTTAGGACACTTTTCACAATTGTCAATTAAGGTACATGAATGTTGCATTCATGACTGAAGATATACATATCAGCACCATCATGTCATTGATCTTTACTTGTATAGTTTCACTCTATTATTAGGTAAATGTGATTTATATGAAGAGCTGCGACCAGAGTTTTCACTTTTTGAAGTTGATTGTACCCTCTACAAATTGGAACTATGCTTTCCATTTGCAGAAATGTAGAAAGAGTGCAAGGAGTGTCTCATTGTTTATTTGATGTTTATGACATCTAATGTTTCAAACACAATAATTATACATTTATGCATAACATTTTGGTATATTGAGTCAGACAGAACCAACTTCTTTAATTTAAGGTCAGAAGTTAAAAAATGCAGCATGAACCAAGGTCTGAAAGAAGCAAAGATTTATCTTTTGAAAAGGGTTCTTTACCTTTATGGATCTGTGTGTGTTTGCTGCACACAGCATATTCATCTAGTGTTATGTTTCTTGATAACATCATCCAATACTAAACATGCTTGGCTTGAACCTTATGGTAACCTTTCTACCAGTTTTCATCTTCAACCATCCAATACTAAATTGGACTTTTCTTTTTTATAATTGATAATTGAGTTTCAAGCATCATTCATGGATGTCATGCTCTTGGTATATGGTTACTTCATTAGAATCCAATAGATGAATGATGATTAATAATTTGAACAAAAAATCATTTACCTGCAGATTGCATTCACCTTTTTGGTGTACCCTTCCTTAATCCTAGCATATATGGGACAAGCTGCATATCTTTCAAGACATCATTCCCTTGAAAGTGACTATCGAATTGGATTTTATGTATCAGTACCAGGTAAGTTCTTTATGATTTTATCTAAAAAGCACATATTCAAAGAAAGACTTGTGTTTACTTTTCTGCATAGCTTACTTTTCTTTTCCTTCTTTTCAGTAAAACTTAGATGGCCTGTTCTTGCAATAGCCATACTTCAAGCTGTGGTTGGAAGTCAAGCTGTCATCACAGGGACTTTCTCAATAATCAAACAATGTTCTGCTTTGGGATGTTTCCCCAAAGTCAAAATCATTCACACATCATCCAAGACGCATGGCCAGATTTACATTCCTGAGATAAACTGGAGTTTGATGCTGCTTTGTCTGGCTATTACAGTTGGATTTAGAGATACTAAACGCATGGGAAATGCAGCAGGTACCTCTCCATTATATATCTTCGTGAATCATGATGCCTATGAGTATGATAACTTAAATTGATCATGACTGAATAATTTCTAAAGGGTCAAGATTAAATTTGAAATATTTCAAGAGTAAATAATGTATGTGCTGATCTTTATATTGCCATTGCATCACAAGTTGCTGTTAAAATCATACTAATTATGACTTCAGATTGATTAACCATGGAATTTTTTTACAATCACAGGTCATAGAAGTTAAACAATCATTATAAATATTTTGTTTTCTTTGCTTTAACAGGCTTGGCTGTTATAACTGTCATGCTGGTGACCACTTGCTTAATGTCTCTGGTTATAGTCTTATGTTGGCACAAAAGCATTATGCTAGCAGTTTGCTTCCTATTGTTCTTTGGCTCCATTGAGGCACTCTATTTCTCAGCATCCCTGATCAAGTTCCTTGAGGGTGCTTGGGTCCCTATTGCCCTCTCCCTCATCTTTCTCATTTCCATGTATGTATGGCACTATGGCACAATAAAGAAGTATGAGTTTGATGTTCAGAACAAGGTTCCAATAAACTGGCTCCTCAGTTTAGGCCCCACTCTAGGCATTGTCAGGGTCAAGGGAATTGGGCTCATACACACTGAGCTTGTATCTGGGATCCCAGCTATTTTCTCCCACTTTGTTACCAATCTCCCTGCCTTCCACCAAGTTGTTATCTTCCTTTGTGTCAAGTCAGTCCAAGTGCCTCATGTCAGACCTGAAGAAAGGTTCTTGGTGGGTAGAGTTGGCCCAAAGGAGTTTAGGCTGTACAGGTGCATAGCCCGGTATGGCTACCGTGACATTCACAAGGATGACATGGAGTTTGAGAAGGATCTTGTGTGCAGCATAGCAGAATTCATCAGATCAGACACCTCAGAATATGGCCTAGGATTTGGAAGTTTTGAAGAAGATACAAAGATGACAGTTGTTGGGACTTCAGCATCAAACTTAGAGGGTTCAATAAGGATGTCTGAAGATGATCAACAAGATTCTCCAATGGAAGGCCCCTCAGAGTTGATAGAGGTTAAGCCTTCTCCTGAGAAAGTGAGGAAGAGAGTGAGGTTTGTTGTGCCTGACAGTCCACAGATTGATTTTGAAGCAAGAGAGGAGTTGCTTGAGCTAATGGAAGCAAAAGAGGCTGGAATGGCATTCATTCTGAGTCACTCATATGTGAGAGCAAAAAGTGGATCAAGCTGGTTGAAAAAATTTGTTATCAATTATGGATATGATTTCTTAAGGAGAAACTCTAGAGGACCAACATATGCTCTAAGCATACCTCATGCATCTACCTTAGAGGTAGGCATGATCTACCATGTATGAATAAGTTTTGGCTATAGTAGTTCTTATATCTAGTTTAGTTTTGTGACTAGTGATATTCTATGGTAGGTCAACCTTACACATAGTGATCATAAATGGTGGCATTTTGTATAGTGCCACCCTTCTCCAAGCTTCTTGACAAGTGCTGTCTACCTGTTATATTCACCTCTGGTTTTGTAATTTTTCTTGGTACATAAATAAGCTGTCTGTAGGGACTAGTTCCCCCAGTGTCTAGCAGGCTCTTTTTTGTCCTTTTGCTCTAGCATGAATCTCAAGTATAGATCATGTTCAAGATTTCTCTCATGAAAAAAAAGAGTTAATATCTTTGATAGTTTGGTAGGGTGTAGCTCCAAATACGACAATTTTGTCATACTTTCATAACTTTTATAAATTTTAATAATAGTTCTTTTCTTATTACCAATCAGTGATGATATGACATGTGTTTATGATGACATGACATGTATATAACAGTTAATATTTAAAATCACCAACTTCTTCATTTTACATTCGCAAATCAGTCTCAAGATACAAATACGTAGTTCATTCGTCTTTTCATCTGTATATTGATACAAATACGTAGTTCATCTGTCTTTTCATCTGCATGAACGACATTCACTTGATACAAATACGTAGTTCATCCATCTTTTCATTTGCATGGACGACATTAAATAGTTTATTAACCTATTTAATGTTTTAATTAAAAAATTAAATTGAATATTTTGTAAAATATAAAATACTAAATTTATTTTTTAAATATAAAATATCAAATTGAGATTTTTAAAGTCCTGATAATGGATACAAGGTTAATTGGAACTTTTAACATACCAAAAAACGTAACACAACAACATATAAAGAACTAAAAAAAGTAGCATCTAGTGTATAAAATTAAACGAAAAATTATGCCAATAAAATAATAAATAATTAAATATACGAATATTTTAAATTTGAGTTATAAGTGTCTAAGTAGTAACTTTTTAACAATTTGATTAAGCAATATATATCTTTAATTAATTTTTAAGCACTTTTTTTTTTTTTGCTGAATACAAATACATCATTTGATAGGGCTTTTAACATTTTGTTTTCTAAATAAAAGAAAGTGAATTCTTTGAATCTTAAAAGAAATTTGGAATCTTAAGAAAGATGATGTTCTTCGTTTCTTAAGTTTTTCTCTTTATCTTTTTCTTTGTTTGCTAATCCATCATTTCTTAATTTCTTTGAAAACTTTTGCTTTGGGTATTTGGTCTGTGTTCTTACTTCTTATTTATTATTCTTTTTTACAAATAAGGAATATTAGTGTAAATTAACAATTAAAAAAAGTGTGGATTAGAGGAAAAATATAAAAAAAAATCAATATTAATTATCCAGTATAAAACTTTCAAATTACACTTCAATTCTAAAAAAATAAATTAATTTAAACACTACAATAACGTCATTAAATAGGAATTAATCTTAAAATCTAAAAATAATTATTTATTTTTAGAGAATAAATTATTGGTATCTAAATAATTGGTAATTAAAACTTTGATAACTAATTAAATATCAATTTAAAAACTATTTATTAATAATAAAAATTAATTTAGATATTTATAAATTTTTAGTTTCTAAAATAATATTTAATTTATTTAATATGGTCTCTAATTTCTATTTAATAATTTTTTAATAATAAAATTTGTGTACAATCAATACAAATTTTAGAAAATGTGAGAATAATTTATTATCTAAGTATTTCAGACTATTTTGGCTACAAAACTGGGAAATGGAGCCTAAAATTCTGCATGTGCACACTAAATTCATTCAAAATGATGATGATACACCAAAAGACTTCACTTTCATGATTGGTAATAGTTACATGAAGCGTAACTTGGACGATACTTGACTAAGAAAAGAAGGGGAGTTTCTATTTTGACCATAAAGACAACAAAATGAAAGTCAGATTCCAAGAACTTGCAAAAGAAAATTCCTAAACTCACAGCACAAATAATCAAAAGCATCAACATGTTCTTAGTATTGAGTAGGAAATCTAAACCAAAGAAGCACATAGCAAGGTGAGATGTATTCATTGCAAGAAAAAGAGAATATACATGTTGGAGATCTCACATCAACCAGAAATTAACACATTTCATAGTATATAAGTAGGTGCAAATCTCACCTTATAAGTCGAGACATTTCATAGTATATAAGTGGATGCAAACCTCAACGTATAAGCCGAGATATTTCATAATATATAAGTGGACGTAAACCTCATCTTATAAGTCAGTTTTATGAGGTTGAGTTAGACTTAAAGTCCACTTCTTAATAAATGTAAAAGAAAACAAAACCAAAAGAAAAGGGAAGTTATCTCTTGCTTTGGTATCTGTGATTAGTTTGATGGAACTCTTTGTCACACAATATTCAGTAGTATTGGATCCATAACTTCGCCTTTATTTTGTGTTAACTTACACTTATCGTTTAGGAATAATATTATAGCTTAGCAGCAACGCAAGTAGTTTTGCATGAAATGAAATAAATTAAGGAGTTTGTAATGGTTTGTACATTGATTTAAGACAAATAATAATGCTTCATAAGTGATGTGCTGGTTTGAAATCACATTCAGGGAACATTCACAAACATTGAAGTTTGAACATGATATATCAAATCTCGTGAAAGCTTATCCTAAGTAATCTTGAATCTTGAGCTATTGTTTCAGTGAGTAATATGGTAAATATAGTAAAATCAGCAACAAAAAAATGTCTCATACAATCATCTTATTCATATGACAGTTTCATATTTTATAAATCTCTATGACACGTGGATGATTCACATGTGATTATTTAACCTTAATAATGGTTTTAGTTTGAATCTTGAATATGCATATATGTGAACCAAATCCTAGCATTGAATGTAAAAAAAATGGTATGTGGTGAGTTATTTGAAGTTTCCCTTGGGAGAGGAGCCAAAGTGAAATGGGAAACTTATACTATAAATGCAAGCTTTGTGGAACCACCTTGTCGAGTATTGTTACAAAGACACGACAATCTAAAACACAGATCCATATGATTCCATCTCACTATCAGTTCTAAAGTCTGTCTCCTCTGTCTCTCTGCCATGTCTCTGTCACCACTACAAGTCTTGTTTGTTTCTCTATGTTCCTAATCCTTACTTTTTTCTTTCTGAAAAGGGTGGGGACTCGTTTCATTTCATGTGAAGAAACTGTGGTTTGTTTCTCTTATCAAAATGCATAGCCTTGTATATTAGACATTCATTGTGTGTCATGTGTGAGCATTTCTCATTAACTGAAGCAAGGGAACAATGAGTAGGAGTTGTTCTGTGCTGCTTTTTGCCTTTGTACTTGTGCTTTGTCTCTTCTCTCCAACTTCAGCCACACCACCTCCTGCTAGTGAGTGCAACAAGCTCTTGAGTCTAAACCAATTCCTTCAGTTGAATTTTCTTCCCATTAGAGTTTTCTTGCTCATGAGTTCAATTTCATGTGACATGCAGAAGTTGTTACTGGGGTTGTTTCCAATGTGGTTTCTGCTCTTGTTAAATGGCTATGGTCACTAAGTGTAAAATCCACAACCAAACCTGGTAGAGGTAAAGATCTTTCATTAAGTTCACTCTTAAAATATGCATGTTTGGACTTTTAACTTATGCATAAGTTAAGACAAGTTAATTTCATTTCTTTAAAGAACTTATGGAGAAATTTTTCCAAACAAATGCTATGCACTATCAGTATAAAAAGTTTGAGTACGTGTTTGGCTATTAGAAATCATCATCTTTAGTATTATTTTGAGAAAAATTGTCATAAAAGTCCATGAGTTTATCATACATATATAATTGATACATACACTATTTACTTGTATTTTCAAAGTACTAACATATTGGTCTTTCTTGATGGGAATCATTTCTCAGTACAACATAGTCGTTCCATGGTTAAATTTGAAAGTGACTACAATGTGGAAACAATATTTGATGGAAGTAAGCTTGGAATTGAGCCACACTCAGTGAAAATATCTCCAAATGGTGAATTTCTTGTACTGGATTCTGAGAACAGTAACATCTACAAGATCTCTGGTTCAATGTCCAGACGTAAGCTTTCTTTGCTGAAATTGTCTAAGCTTGATTATACCCTTTTTTCAAATACATTCCTCTTTGGTTTTTCTTGGTTGGCTTATAGAAGATAAAAGTACTTTGGCATTGTTGCTTTACTTTGCTTCATTATTCCAAAATATTAGATTCGAAATTCAGGCAATGTTTTTTAAGAATGTGTGTTGTTTGAGTTTTTTCTTGTTCATGGACTTTGCTTCATTCCCGGGACATCTTTTGATTCTACTAGGCTGTTGTACAGATTCTTGATGAACTTTTGTTAAGCAGAAGCTTCCGTTTTTTAAGGTACCACGTAGCTTTAGCCACCCAAAACAAAGTATAATATGCCTGCACATTCTTTTACTTTCAAATGAATAAAAAAGATCTACAGAATAAAAAAGTACAAATCTTAAAACACAGAACTTCCTTTTGGCTTCCTTACCCCACTCTAGTCCTTTACCTTTTTGTTGGTTCTTCTTTCTTCATAATATTTAAATGTCACATCCACAATAATTCAATTTTGTTATTTTGAGTTTCTTGAAAAAGGCTACACCATCTGTTACATCAAAATAAACAAAAATATATGATTTGGCTTCTGAATTAGACTTGTTTCAGCTTGTTGACATATGATTAGGTACACTTTTGCAGTTGAGTACTTATCTTTGGAGTCTGTGACATAAGACCATATAAAACATTGTAAACTATGAACTCATTGATATTTAACAAATAACTTGAGCTTCTATCAAAATAAGCCAATCTAGTTGATTGAAAATCAGAAAGAAATTCTACTCTTTATTGGTGATATATTGTAGCTAATTTGTTTGCATTTCATTATGTTTGATTTTGCCGTGATGAATGAATGAACCACAGATAGCAGACCCAAATTGCTTGCTGGATCTTCTGAAGGGTATATTGGACACATAGATGGGAGGCCTAGAGAAGCTAGAATGAACCACCCTAAAGGGCTTACAGTGGATGACAGAGGGAATATTTACATAGCAGACACATTGAATATGGCCATCAGAAAAATCAGTGATGAAGGTATATGCACAAAATTCCTTGAACTCTCAAATTGCTTAAGAATGAAACGAGTGAACCAATATGGTGAAATTCTCAAAATGGAAGACCTTCTATGTTACATAATTATACTCTTCTTAACCTCCTTATGGATTCCATCTTTCTATGTTGTTTTGGACGCCAGAAATTATTGCATTCTTTATATGAGTGTTGTTACAAATCTGAGACCGAATATCCCCTGTCAATTCGTTCTTTCGTCCACTCTTCCTTTTTTAGCAGTCAACAATGTGTGAGGGTTGAGATACTTCAAAGACACTTCAACGCTCAAGTCAACTAGGAACTGAGATGTTTATAAGTCCAGAACTAGAAAAGTCATTATCCTTTTTCATGAGAATCATGTTCTATTTATAACTTTCTATTAGACTTTTTTTTTTAATGACGCTGGCCCAGGTCCAATAACTCCTTAGTTTAGATTAGTTGCTTATTACTCCCAAGCTAATCTAATTGACCAACCAAGTCGTTCTAATAGCCAAAAGGCCGTGTGAGCGTTTACCTTGTCGACTATTCAGTAGCCAGATAGGACAATGACTTTTTCTGAAATTGAAAAATATAGTTGTGTCACGAGAAGATTGTCCAATACCACACTTTCAAAGCATCTAATAATTTCTCAAGCAAGAAATTATTATATGGTCCAGGACTACATGATTCTGAGCCACTTAATGATTTCTCAAGCGTCAAGTTATTGAAAGGTCCAAGACTGTGATTCTGACCATTTTTTGAATGACATGTGACTTGATTTTCTTAATATGCTCAACTCTATGACATGCCTTTTGTGCAGGGGTTACCACCATTGCAGGTGGAAAATGGGGCCATGCAGGAGGGCATGTTGATGGTCCAAGTGAGGATGCTAAATTTTCAAATGACTTTGATGTAGTTTATGTTGGTAGCAGCTGCTCTCTTTTGGTGGTGGATAGAGGAAACCATGCAATTCGAGAGATCCAACTCCATCAAGAAGACTGTACTACTTATGAGGAACAGGACTATAGTTTCAACTTAGGTATATATGATTCCTTGTAAAATGATCTCATGTATTTATCTTTATCCCTTTAAAATCTTAGAGCATGTTGATCTTCAAAAGCTATGCATTAACATTATAGGCATAGCTGTGCTTGCTGCTGTTGGATTCTTTGGCTATATGTTAGCATTGCTGCAATGGAGGGTGAGAGCTATGTTTTCTTCTCCGGATGTAAGTAACTCATGCTAATTATTTGCTTCTGTGGCATGTTTCCTGAACCATTGTACCAAGTTTAAGAGCCTATAAATTTCTAAACAACATTTGGTTTTGAGGTATAAATCTCTTCCTTGGTCGTAGTACACTCCTTGTTATGTTCTAAATAACCACTTGTACACTAAAGTGGAATATGTTTTCTGTATTCTTGATCACAGAACAGAACATTGTTTATTAAACATCTTATAGTATAAGAGTAATAGGCTAGATATAGTCATGTTCATCATCTTACTTTCTCATTTCAGTTCTATTGAGTAGTAAACTTTAAGCTTACTGTGTGATAAATGCCATAGAATGAATATTTTCTGTGTGAGCCAAATTGACATCACTAATACAAAAAGTAGATAGAAAGACCAATTTGATCCAATAAAAACACTAAAAAAAAGTGGTCAAGTGAAACTTTTTAATAGGGGAAGAAACTAAAAGAAAAAAAAAATGAGAGTAAAAGTGTTCTTTAGTCAAATAAATAGTACATGTATCTATGTACAAGAGTTTTACATGGTTATTATTCACTCACCATCATGTATGCAAACTTGTTGACTTCTATAGTTTAAGAATCATACTAAGAAATTTGATTGGCTGATAATGAAATTTAAACTTATATTATAAACTGTGAAAATCATAACCTTGTTTCATTTTCAGGATCCAAGAGCCCCTCCAAGGAGCAAAGGAGCACCATTTGTTGCACAGCCAATGCAAAGGCCTCCTCCTCCTGCTGCAACTAAGTCATTCAGGCCTCCTTTGATTCCAAATGAGGATGAATTTGAGAAACAAGATGAGGGCTTCTTTGTTTCTCTTGGAAGGCTATTCCTGAACTCTGGTTCATGCATGAGTGAAATTTTGGGTGGCTTGTTCACAGGATCCAAAAGGAAACCACTGCAATACAATCAGTATCAGCAGCAGTATCAGTATGGTAACAGACATCCCAATACATGGCCCATGCAAGAGAGTTTTGTCATTCCTGATGAAGATGAACCTCCTTCCATAGAAACCAGAACACCAACACCTAGGGAAACCTACCCTCTCATGACCAAAGAGCTGGAAAAGCCACAGCAGTTCAAGCCAAGCAGGGGCTACTTGAACAACAGGTGGGAGGGTGGTGACTATGAAGAACACCATCATCAACAACTTCAACAGCATCATCAGCAACAACTTCAACAGCATCATCAACAGCAGCATCCCAAGTTGCAACACCAGCAGCAGCAACAGGTCAAACTTCAACACCAGCACCAAGTTCACACACGTTATTCTTCCACCCCTCAAGGTTATTATGAGCAAAACTGTGAGACAAATGAGATTGTGTTTGGTGCAGTTCAAGAGCATGATGGAAGGCGAGAAGCCATGGTGATAAAGGCTGTGGATTATGGGGATCCAAAGTTCAGTCACCACAACATTCGTCCCAGATTAAACTATGTTGGTTATTCCCATGGTTATTGAATATTAGTGATGATTTCGTAGCATCAAAGTGATAGAACTCATTGACTTTGCTAAGAATATGAAGAGAGAGTAGTGCTCTAGATAAGTCACATTAGTCTTGAAATCACAAATCAAAATTACAAGAAAGAGAAAGAGAGAGAGAGGACATACTAATCCTCAAAAGTTTCTTTATAGAATGAATGTTGCAAGCGAGTTTCATTCAATGTTTTAATGTAAAATTGAAAAGACTCATGATAGTTCCAAACTCCCTTTTTTCTATAACATTACAAATTCATAAATTATTATTTCATTATAACATTCTATTTACAAGAAAAATATTAATTTAAAATTTATTTCAGAAACGGTACCAGTGAGGACTATACGACTGAAGTTACATCTCGATCCCCATCACTAGATTGACCGAGGTAAATGTCCACATTCATAGGGTCAACTGATAGCACAAGTTCAATTACGTTCAATCAAGGTCTGCGAAACTAATCCGCGATTAAGAGTTAGGTAATGCAGCCAAGGTTTTTGCTACCAAATTTAGAATCTAAATAATTAGTAGTTAAAATCTTGATATCTAAAATTGGTTTTTATCTAATGATTTTCTTGTAGTGTATATCGTTTCATATCTTGATTGTATAAATATGGTTTCAAAACTACCAAACCATTTTTTATCTCAATATTCCCATAATAATAATTTGTTCTTTCTTATTGTATTTGGTTATGACTTCTCAATTATGATAGATGTGTTCATCCTCAAATCTATATTGCTAAAGGAATTTAATTAAAATTCTTAATCATAAATTACATCGTGTTAAATAAGCTAAAATTACATATTAATAAAAGAGCTTAATCCAACAGAGTTTATGGTTACTAAGGTTCATTATAAAAGAGTATAGATAGACATAGATGACAGGTCAAAGTTAAGTTTAATGACATTTATGACTCATTAAGACTTCATTTATTTCAGCGTGAAGTGACAAAAGTATATCCCACCGAAAAGATAAAGTCGAGAAGGAGAATTTGAGAGGACAAAACCGATAAGAAGATACGAGAAGATAAAATTGAAAAACAAAACTCTTAAAAATGAGCGTCAAATAACCATATTTAGACAAAAAAAAAACAAAACAAACATGTAGTTAAAGAATATTCAAAATTTAGTTTTCATTTATAATAACATATACTACTAATGATTTATAGGATAATTAAATATGAAACTAAAAAAATTGTAATAACATATAATACTATTGATTTATAGGATGATTAAATATGAAACTAGAGTATATAATTGCATCCAATGTCAATAATGATTACTTTTGAATAGTACGTAAAAAAAAATATGTAAATGAAAGTAATAATAGCTAAACACATGAAAATGATAATAAAATACTCCAGTAGTCCTATAATGAAATCCTAATTATCATATCATTTATACATAATTGAACACTAGCTACATAATCATTACTTTTGGATTTGGATTTGGATTTGGCATGCGAGTTCGTATTATTGGCTGCTTTTCTTGTAATCACAGCTGTGCATCCCATGCTAAAATATATACCTAATCATTGCTCAATAATTTTAATTTATGTTCATGAGTAATCGTGATATATATTTTTATTTGGTTTGATGATTAATCTGTGATAAATATAATTAAATTATTAGAACATGCTGCACAATCAAACTCCTAATTAACCTACACAAGAATCTTACTAAATGATCAATACACTATGAATCTTTGAAAACCATATTAATATTTAAAAACATGGTATGTAGGTGAACATATTAATAGATGGGTTTTGTTAACAAGTGTTTGTTGTAAGTTACAAATTGAGTTCGATAAAAACAACTCATAACAGGGAGTTGTGACATTTTTGAACGAACGAATCCAATAAAAAACAACTTAAAATAGGAAGTTATGACATTCTCGGACAATCGAGTTTGACAAAAAACAATTCAAAATAAGAAATTGTGGCATTCTTAGACGATCAAGTCCAACCAAAAACAACTTAGAACAAGGAGTTGTGACATTCTCGAACGATCAAGTTCGATAAAATCAACTCAGAACAGAGAGTTGTAACATATCCTAATGACCAAATCCAACAAAAAAATATTACACAATACGAAATTGTGTTTTTGTTCAGACCGCCAGGTCCAACCAAAAGTAACTCTGAACAGAGAGTTGCAACGACACTAAATTTAATTTAGCATTTTTTCTCGAAACATATTTCGTGGTATCCAACGATCAAACCACTTGAACAATATTTCGTGGTATTATAATATTATAAATTATTATAATTATATAATTACAATATTGCACATCAAATATTTAATGTTAAAATAATGAGTAATAACAATAATTTCTTAATATATACCCATACAAATACTAGTACAATTTTATTTGGAAAACATTGTTTAAATCGGAGTTAAAGACTGAGATTGAATTGAAACATAAGTTAACAAATATTTAAATATCTATCCTTATGATTATAATAATGAATTAAATGTTTTTTCATAAAATATATCATGAATCTATAGAAAAAAGGTTCGTTGATTCCAACCAACATCAATTGTATCTATATTTTTTTTTTATCTATATATGTGTATGAGAAAATTAAGCAATGTTTGTGTGAAAAGTAAGCAATTATAAACATACATATAGTATATGAACTAAAAACAAAAAAAAGAATATCTTAACATTGAAGTTTATTATGTACATTATAATAATTAGTAACATTTTTGCATTTTTGCATTTTTCCACCAACCTTCTTCTTTAGTCGCATTATATGTAATAGTTTTTAAGGTACTTGAAAATTGAAACATTTGTTTTATAAGGTAATTAATTAAGATTATACTTGTTCTTTATTTTGTTCATGAGTGGAAGAGTATTCTTTTGTTTGATACGTAGAAGTATAGATATACGGTCCTACGAAGACAACAATGGTAATTTTCTTTCTATAAAATAAGATCAGAAAAAAAAATCCACGTATATTGGGTCAATTTAATTAGCTGTATAATTACAATTTTTTTAATCATATAATTAATATAAAAAAAGTATGAAATGAAATAAATGTGTGTGAGTATGATCAAGATTAATAATAGTATTATTTTAATTTTTGTATTATTTCCGTATTTATTCTTTATTTTATTGTTTAAGGAAAGTCTCTTCTCTTTGGGAAGAGAAATTTAATTCCTCATTAAGAAATCAATTGTATAAAGATCAAAACATCTCCAAATAATTTGAATCAATGTACATATATAAATTTATCTTATATAAAAATGTGTAAGAGTAGAAAGAAAATAAATATAATATCATATTATTATTTTTAACTTAGTTTTCTTGACTAGATAAAAAAATACACCTACCTTAATGACATTATAAGTTTTACAAAAAGATAAAAGAATTTTATCAATAGAGTAAATAATCGATTACAGAATAATCTTATTATATCCTTGTTATGGAACTAACTCTAAAAAAAATTGCATTATATAATAAGGGATGAGATATAATTTATACTATTTATTATCATATTCATTATAAATTCATCTTATATGTTTTTAAAATATTTATAAATGATTAGTAGAGTTAATATTCATTTTAAAAATAAGCACTCTTATTCTTATTTATAAACTTCAATTTAAAAATACAGCGGGGGTCTTTTATGGAATTTTAATTGCATTAATTAATTTTAGATGAGAATATTATTAATTAACATGAATGGGAGAATGCATTAATAAATATTTATAAGAGATAAAAAAGTATTAATGACAAATAATTTCAAAAGTATTATTACTATCTATTAAATTAAATTCTTTTTTTAATCATGATAAATTAAATAATCGAGACTTATAATAAATGTACCTATATAGGAAAATGATGACCTAAATAGTACCCGAAGTTGATTATACAACTGCTAACGTTCGGTCATCTCTTTGCTTCTCACTTTAAGTCTTATTTTTTAATTACTTGAGCTCGTCGGATTGACTTGAAAAAGATATTTCAACAATCAAGTACTTTGTGTAAAGAGTGTATAGTGAAAACTGATTAAAGCGTGTCTTACCTTATACCCCTATAGAAGATTTATTTATAATGTTTAGTCATGTACTTTTGTTGTAATGGACCGAATCTATATAATATTATAGCGTGATCGTGATTTATGGAGATATATATTGGTATATTCGAAAATATCTTTAATAAATTAATATTTTTTACTGAATTAGTGTTAGTTGATTTTTGGAAATGTCATCCAGATTCAGCGAGACATATCATGATTCGTACGAAGTTTTTATAATTAATGTTGTTCAGTTATTGAGTGTCTTTATTCTATACAAGAAGAGTTGGTCATCAAAACCGAATAATTGACTCCTCCGATATTGACCATACTATAAAAAAAATATATGATTATTCTTAATACACCTTTTTAATGTAAAAAAATCTTACTAATTATTAATATAATGTATATTTTAAGTGCATTTTTAACGTGAATTAATATTGGTTAGAAAGTCGCAAAGTTACATGAATTTTATTTTAATAAGCTTTGACCAGTAAACACAATATATTACTGACATTTTTTTAAAAGTAATTATACCAAAATATAATAATCTGATTATATATAATAATAGTTTATAATTGAAATTACTGAAGGATGATAGAACAAAAGTCTTTAGACACATGTATAATATAAAAACCAGAGGAATTATTATTTATTTATTAAAAAAAACTGTTTCAGTGAGTATAAGATGAGAACCGGCATTTCCCGGTGTGAGTTACTAAGCACCCGTTACTAATAAAAGCGCAAATTCCGCGATTCTGTTACACTCTTAAAACCTTCACACTATTTATTCATTCATTCACTCATTTCACTGAGAAACCCACAAAATCCAAACCCAAACCCTTTTTCTCCGGCTACGATGACAGTATTATCGCCGGCGACCGCCACCGAATCCGGCGAAGGAGCGGTGCGGATCGCGGTCGCCAAGCGACGCTGCATGTTCCTCTGCCTGCCGTGCTTCCCCTCCGAAAAGTCATCGTCGACGTGGTGGCAGGATCTGCTGACTCCGGCGAACAAGGAGCGGTGGTGGTACCGGCGGTGGAAGACGGTGAGGGAATGGAAAATCTTCGTTCGCCGCTTCAACAACTACAGCAGCAACCACTCCAAGAGGCACGGCTCCTTCCGCTACGATCCGCTTAGCTACGCGCTCAACTTCGACGACGGAACCGCTGCCGAAGACGACGGTCACTGCTACAAAGGCTTCTCCGAGCGCTTCGCCTCCGTTCCGCCGCCGGAGAAATCTTTCGCGTACTCGAGCGAGGAGCACGCGCCACCGGTTTCGAAATTCGAGAAATGAGGCCGCTCTGACGTACTGAGGCTGGAAAGCGCCGTGTTGTTCATAGTTAGGTTTTTCTCTTTTCATTTTTTGTTTTATTTTGTTGTATATTAAGAAAACTAGGAACGAAACAAAACGATCATAATAATACCTTTTTCTGTTTTAAAATTAATTTTAACTATATTTAATTTTATATTGTTTTTCTATTATAATACTTGTTTTGTATTTGTCTTGTTAATTTTCTTAGGAATATGAAAACCTTTTTACTACGAAATATCACTGAAAATTTTCCGGCTATTGAGATTGAAAGCATGGAGTATTTTTTTATATATAAACCTTTTATTTTGATTTTGATTATCTTAAATTATTCTCAATTATACAAATATATAAATTTTGGAAATGTTGACCATTGAGTTTGATACGATGCCGAAAACAGCAAATTGTGGGAATGTGAACGCCCCAAATTTGCTTTGACTTTATTCCTTTAGATTATGTCTTGGGAACATTCATGCATACAGCAGCATGGAGCACTGTGCACTTGAATGTGTGTGTGTGAAAACAAGTGAATATTCTGTTCATTCAAAACCAGTCAATGTTAGTGTGAGTGTGGTATGAGAGAAATCACGAGAGCTAATTATTCATTCCTCTTTCTTTATACCCAAAACTTGTTGAGCACAGTTTCACTTTCTTTCTATATCCTATTTTCTATCTCCATCGTTCCTTTTTATCTTTCCGCTCGATATTCCATCACTTTTCTCTTTTTCAAACCCTATCATTACTTTTTCTCTTTCTCTTTCATTAGGGTCAACTCAACTGAATCTCCCACTAGGAAGCCAATAGTATAATGTTTTTTTTCTGACATTTCACAACTAAATAAATAGAACGATCGTTCAAGATGAATCGAATTGGATTTGTTTTTACTGAGCCTTTTTCATTGAATAGTCTTTAACTAAAAATCAAAACTAAGTCACACTCCAAATATCTTTGTTAGATGGTGCGTTATTGTATGTCAGAAAATTTCAACCAAAGTATAATTTAACCTTCCTTTTCCTTTTTGGTTTCGGTATTGGAAAGTGGAAATACATTGTTCAATATAAAACAAGCACACTAATTGATAGTACTTAAACATTTATTAGTTATCAAAATTTCAAGAATCAAAATAACATTTTTTTTGTTATTTAGCAATTGCATTTTCTTTAATATATTCAAAGAAAGTGAATATGTTATTGTTTAATCCAAATCAGATGTCTGAGTATTGTTTCTCAACATTCATTTTGTGTGTGTGCCCTGTTTTGTTCTATCGTTTCTAACAAGTTAGTATCCAGGGCTTTTATAGGAGAGGGACCAATGAAAGTGAGAGCACCATAGTAAGTTAAAACATTATTGCGAGTGTGCTTCCATGGTTGGTGTAGGTAACATACCTCGAAACATTTCCATATTTGATGGGAAAGGTTATGATGATTGATATGTGAAGATGAATATCATTCTTGGGTTTTAAGAAGTTGACGAGGTTGTGAAAATTGGGTTTCAAGAATTTCTCAAAAGAACAGAATCATGCATATAAAGAGAGTAAGATGTTGGATAGCATGGCTCGATTTTTGATGCATCAATGTGTTTTCACAATTGTTTTCTAGAAAATTTCAAGAGCCACAACTTCAAATCAAGTGTGAGATACTCTAAAACAAGTATATGGAAATAATGGAAAAACAAAGGTGAAGTTACCATCTCTTCGAAGGCACTATGAACTTTTTCCATCCAAATTTTAATTTTCAACAAAATCCAAATTTTGGCTAATTCCATGTGAACCTGTGATGATGGTGGCTAACAGCAAGATTGTCGAAAAGGTAATCAGAACTTTAATTTCTGGATTTGATTATGTTGTTGTTGCTATAGAAAAGTAAAAAAAATCTTGAGACTATGACTTTTGAAGAACTGCAAAACTCTTAAAAAGGCACATGAGCAGAGTAATCGAGAGAAAAATCAATGAAAGGTTGGAGAATAAGCCTTGCAAGTTAGAAAAATAGATATTGTGGTGGTTGAAATAAAAGAGGTAGAGGAAGATCAAAAGGAAGTAGAAGTGGAGACAAGAATGGAGATTCAAATGGCTCCACCTCTCAAGATCATTCTTACGGTGGCAGTGACAATGTGCAAAGAGAAAATTCAAATTCTAGAAGAGGCAATTAGTATAGAGGAAGAGGTGGTAGAAAGAATCTTGATAAAACATGGGTGCAACGTTAGAACTGAAAATTTTGGGGACTACTCCTATGAATGTTGGCATGGTAGTAATTCTAATAGAAAAGGCAAGGAAGATTATGAGGGTCACTATGTTACAGACACATTCCATATGAGAGAAGATAGAAGTTGGATGATAAGAGTGAAGCTCTTATGCTAGTTAGATGACTCAACTGTGCTTATAAGTTGTACAATCCAGTAAAGCAACAAATTGCTATCTATAGAGATGTTATTATGGAAAATTGTATCATGGAATGGAAAGTGAATATGAAACTCATATTCCATGTATCCTTGAAGAAATTATAAAGACCAGGCAAAACAAAACCTCAAATTCAGTTATGCCTACTACAATAAGATCTCAAAGGATGAGATTTCCTTTAACCAGTCTTGCAAATCATGAATTGTAAAATGACAATGCAGTTTCTGATGATACATTTTGCATTTATGGTGGGCATTGAACCATTATTAAATTGGAAGCAAGCTCTTGACATTATAGAATAGAAGGATGTCATGATTGAGGAATTAGAAGCTATTAAGAAAAGCAAAACCTATGAGTTGACGTATCTACCACAAAACAAACATCTTATTAATGTTAAGTGGGTGTTTAAAGTCAAATTCACATCATACAAAACTATTGCCAAGCACAAGGCTAGATTAGTAGCAAAAAACTTTCTTCAAAAATAGGGAATTAATTATACAATGTGTATGCTCCATTTAAGGATGAAAATAATTCAATTAGTGATTGCTATGGTCAGTTCTAGAAGTTGGACTATATGTTAGTTGGATGTTAAGTTAACCTTTTTTAATGACCCTTTAAAGAAAAATGTGTATATTCTACAACCATCGAGATTTGAAGTCAAAGGTAAAGAACATCAAGTGTATACCAGTGAAAACAAATTTGAAATTAACTGAAGAATTGGATGAAAAAAAATAAAAATTGTAGGATCACTCAAGTTTCTAAGTAATATTAGTTATGGAGTTGGATTGGTCAGTAGATTTATGAATAATCTTAGAATACCATATATGGTTGTAGTTAAACATATATTGAGATATCTAAAAGGTACACATGACCATGACTTGTTATTCTTGAAAGAAGATTATCATAATGAAACAATCATATAAGCATTTTTTAACTCAAATTTATGTGGAGACAAAGTGAAAAGAAAGAGCACATTTGACTATTTGTTCAAGTATTTGAATGTGTCAATTTCTTGGTGCTAAAAAAGACAACATGTTGTAGCACTTTTTTTCATGTGAAGCTAAGTATATAACATCTACGTAAATTGCATGCCAGAGCTTGTGACAAACAAAGTTTCATTTTTTCAGGTATCAAGTAGTAGATTGTTGCATTAAGATCAAATGACAAATATTTTCACTAAACCACTAGTGAGATTTAAAAAATTGAGAGATTTATTGGGAATAAAGTCAACTAAAAATTTAGATTAAAGGGAAGTGGTATACTATAATTAAAAATTAGTGTTAGAGATTTTGTTAAGATGTAAACATAATAATACATTAGATTATTATTCATAAATACATTTACTTGTGTATTCTTTAAAGTGTGAATGAAGAAACCTCTTCTTTCTCAACATTCATTTTGTATGTGAATGAGAAAACCTCTTATTTCTCAACATTCATTTTGTATGTGAATGAGAAAACCTCTTATTTCTCAACATTCACTCGGTGTGTTTGTCTTATTTTGTTCTACTATTACTAACAAAAACAAATTCATAGTTTTAAAATTTGAAAATGAATTCATCAATAATTTTTATCATGTTTAAAAAAAAGTATAAAGACTAAACATTTTTTTCATAAATAAAATTAAAGGTAATTTTTTTCTTAAATACATAGTAGAAGTTTGATTCTTTAACTAAACGTATAAGAAAAATACAAGGTGTTGAAAACCATACTTAGGATTTATTTAAAATAACTAAGGAAATACATTAATACACTTTTAATAAATAAATAAAATACTAATTTCTTATCTCGTATCCTTGGCTAAAGCACTAATTAGTATAGTCTTTATAAATATCACTTCACTTCATTTCATAAATTTTAATTTTTTTTAAATCATCTCTATTACTAATGAAATTTTCTTAAATTTAATTACAACATATTTGTTTTTATTATTTTGTTTATATAAATTGTAATACCTCAATCATTTGTCAGTTTTCACAATAATACTTTTATATTTAGATTTAATTTAAATTTCTAAATATTCTACTATTTAATTTTATCATTTCCTCATTAATGGAATGATGTAATTACTTCTAATTTTCTATTTTCAATTGGTTGATTAAAGAGAAAATAAGTATAGGTTTAATATATATATATATATATATTTTATATTTATTTATTTATTTATTTTTATTTTTTACTTTTTTTCTTTTGTTAACAGTATAAAATACGCGTTAGCAGAGCGCGTGAAGTTAGAATTGTGATATTCGGTGGTTGACAACATGGAACGGCAGCATGCACAGTTGTCCTCTGACCGCAGAATCTTGGAGCCAACCAACTAATGCTATCCCATCACCACACCTATATTCATTTCTTCAATCACAATTTTTTATCTTCAACAATTTTTTTTAATTTTCTCATTCTTTACAAAATTACAAAAATACAACACAATAAAGGGAAAAAAAAAAGCAATCTAGTAAATATGTTGATAAAGAAAAATAAAATTTAAAATACAAATTAGCCTTAGGTTAGGGTGAGTTGGAAATTCATGTGTTATTTATGGTATTTTTAGCTTCATATGAATCTCAATCTCATATGGTATTATATTGTATAGTTTTTCTTTTACTTAGGTTTAAAAAGTTCTTTCCTTCTTGTGTGAGTGCATCATGATTTGGAAATGAGAATGATGGAGTTTCTATTGTTTGATGTTGATAGATTGATGAGGGGTGAAATTGCAATGGCTAAGGACCATCTTTTGCCACAATAGTTCAAAGAGGATGGAAGGGGAAAACATGGAGAAAAAGAAGCTAGGTTATGTATATATATATGTGGAGGAACATGATTCTCACAAATGGCCTTCAATGACCATATATAACAAAGTTCCAAACTTCTAGGATAGAAGTGAAAAGGGTATTGAAGATAATGTGAAGGATTGAAAATTGTGGTGCATGATGAGTAGCTAGAATGACTCTCACCATGAATTTCAACTATAAATCATTGTAGAAAGTATAAAGTAGCATACATGATTTGTGAAGATGCATTGTATAATAGAATATACTATTCTTGGTGAGTGTGTGGAGACCTAATATTTGTTTTCTTTGTTTGGAGGGTTAATTAATGCTTTGAGATTGAAGACATTTCATTTCACATTAGAGAACACTCTTTTGGAAGTTGACATTGTGTCAATTATTTTGAACCTCATCATAAAATTATTTTTTTAAGGAAACAAGTTGAGGGTTTAAGCTATAATAACAAGAAATTATTAAAATGGCATTAATTAATAAAAGGGTACTAATTAATTGTGAATGAAATTCGTGAGTTTCTTCTGAATTGGGCCTATTTGGCTATGTGCCACTTCGATGTGCATTCTATGTTCATTTCACCTTTTTCTTTTTAACCTAATTTTTTCTCTTTATGCTAGCACCTTTTTCTTTTCAAAGTTTGATAGTGTAGTGTTCTTCAACATTTTTCCATTTTATTATTGTTTCCCACTACATAAAGTGGCACATTTTATTATTGTTTGTATATAACACTAGTGTTTTCTACGTCATCATTCTATATTTATCCATAGCTCTTTGGATTCAGTTTTGATGTGTAGTTACTTTATATGTATTTGTTAGTTTCTTCTAATTTAAGAGATTCATCTTTCATAAATTAAAATGTAGTTTTAAAAGTAATGATATAAAACCATTATTTTGTTGTTTCAAGAGCTCTTTTTGTTTTTGTTATTTCTTGGTATTTGCCTGAACAAAAAAAACACTTACAAGAGAAAGTGTACAATAGTTGATGGGATTTTTATCATTATGGTGTAATTTCATTTAATTATTATTAAAATGAATTTTTTTTTATTAAAATAGATATATAACACGACTTTAATTTATTTTAACTGAGATCATGTCAAGAACACAACTTCAATGTAATGAGATATCAATTGAAGTGTTAACACCTTAACAAAAACTTATCCATTTTGATAATTATTTAAAATTTTACCCATCTTAATAATTATATTGAGAAATTTAATCAAGGACATTAAAAATAATAACATAAAGTAAGAGAGCAATGTCAACATTATTTTATAAAATTCATATAATCATCTAATTAAGAAGAAAGAAAAATAAATATCTTTCTTTTAGCTTTAAATTCAACCAAAGTTATTGTGTTATATTTATTTTATTTCAAAAAATTAAACTTTTATTCATTTTCTTACTACTTCCTTTCTACTTAAAAAAACTTCTCTAGTTTCATTTCTTTATTTCTATGTTCTTCCAAAGCAAACAATTTAAACAATTAGTATGGTGTCATTAGTTCAAACAAAACCTTAAATTCCAACCAAATCTTTAAATAAAAAAAACTTGATTAAAAAGAAAGATCCCAATAAAAATTAGTCATCTCATCACAAAAACTAGTAAATACTTGAACACCAATAAAAAAATGTAGACAAGTGGAACTCATTGATAGCATCAATGTGCACACACTAGCAAATCCACCCATTATCATTTTCTTAGTGAACTAATTTGGGACTAATTGATTGTGATTATGATTGATACAATACAAAACCTAACTTTAATTACAAGATGGACACATGGGGAGGGGCAAAATGGTCCCACATGGTTCAACCACACCAATTTTTTTTGAATCAAAACTCATCACAAGGAAAAAAGATTCTATTGTATGGATCCCACTACCAGTACTCAACTGCCAAAAAGATCTTTAGCAGAACAAAAAATAGAAAAGAAAAAGAAGAAAAAGTTTGCATTCACATTCTCATTCACATTTCACCCTCTCACAGAAAGTAACTGCAAGGCCAATAATAAAGAAAAATAGCTTAGACAAAGCCAAAAGCCTTGGAAAGCAAAGAAAGCAAGTGCACTTGCCACAAGTCATGATCAAGTAGACACATTGATGGCAAGTGAACAATGACACAGAAAGAGACAAGTCTGGTTTTGAAACAGGCCATAATCCACAAACAAATTCAATAATCAACCACTGTAGATCTGTCCCTTGTTAATTATTATCACAAAATCATACAAAATTCTTGGTATCTCTACTTTTTTGCACTTGGCATAACCAAATAATCTGATCAGCTCAACGTTTACCATAACAAATTATGATCACAGGGCTACATAAATCTTGTGGCTGCTGTGACTATAATTAGTAGTTGTGAACTGTGTTAAAAACCTTAGATGATTCTAATTCATCAATCCAAAGAGTCATGAGATCTGTTTGATAGAAGAAAGAGATGTAGTATTTCTTATATATACCATCAAATCGTAATACATCAATAGTATGGCAGAATCAGTCATCATCACAGTCAAAATTAGCACACCAAAAAATATTTTGGAGTTGTGAGGCAAGGCCAGGGGAGCTAGCTTTAATCAATGGATTGAAACGAATTGAAGAGAACTAAGAAGAAAAAAAGAAAAACATGTGGATACCTTTCATGGCCCTTCTGTTTCCCTCCTCCTTTGAAAATCTGTGTTCATAAATGATGGCATTGGCATGCCCATTTGAGCATCCAAAGAAGTAGGTAATCTCCCCTTCTTTGGCCACAACCAGATTTTGGACACAGAAAAGCTGTCTCCTTTACTCACACTACTGATCTTCTTTGCTTCCACATCTCCCTCCACTGAAACCTTCCCATCTTCATGTTCCATTCCTTTGGTGAGCCTTGTGACTTGACCTTTGTCAATTTCATGGTTTAAGGCCACTCTGAGGTCAGAATTGCCAACCACATATTGGTAAGACCCCATTGAGTAGCACCTTCTTGCATCCAAATTGCTGCTACTTGTCTCTCCCACTTCTCTCTCCCCACCTTCCACATTCAGCTTCTTGAACTTCCCAAGCCTCACAGGAAAAACCCCTTTCTCCACACTTTCTTCAACCACTACTGTTTTCTGCCCAGTACTGAATCCACTCTCCCCATTACAAGGACACCCTTCATCCTCCCTCAGACCATCAAAATCAAACATAGGGTTCTCAATAGAAAATCCCTGAGTGAGAAGCGTTCCTCTACAAAGAGGGCATGTGGAGTTTGACAAAAGCCATGTGTCTATGCAACTGATGTGAAAAGCATGGCTGCACACAGGCAACAGCCTGAGCTTGTCCTTCTCAGAAAACTCACACAAACACACAGCACAGTCAAAAGGCTCTTTCAACCCAACAATCTCCTTGTACTGAAAGACAGGAAGAGCATCAATGAAAGCTTGATCCAAGCCAGAGTCGTGGAGATGGAAGAGCTGCTGCAGCTGCCTCTGGAGAGCATCAGATGTGGAGATTTCTGGGTGTCTGTTGGATTGAGCAGATGCAGAAGAAGATGGGTGCTTTATGAGAAATCTAACAAGCAGGTGGAGGAGGCCAGAGATGAAAAACAGAACAGCAAGAACCACTATGATGAAGAGAACAGCAGGACTAATTCTAGTGCCAGATGTTGTTGTTGTTGTTGAAGGTGACTCTTTGTGGAAAGCAGCACCAGGAGGGTAAGGAGGTGAAGAAGATGAAGACAAAAGGGGTGGTGAGTAGCTCAAGTAACCATCTTTCTGCTGGATTTGATGCTTAACCCATGCCATCTTCAAATGGGTATGGTCCAAAACCAACAACCTAGGATACATGCTTTCTGACATCTCATCTCATCTCAGATCACAAAGATCTTCCTCACCCAACACAACCATAGTCACATCTTTACACCTTAAACACTTCAAATGTTTTAGTTCACACTCAACCTTGGACACAAACATACAAAGAAGTGAAGAACATGCATCTAGAAGTGCACTCTCACATACAAAACAGTGATGAACCAACAATCTTCTTCCCTCTATTGTGTTTTTCACACGATGTGTTGAACTCAACTCGCATAAGGGGTGGTGGTTCACTTCACTTTTTCACCTTTGGTTGGTTCTTGTGATGTTTTGAAGGTAGAAGAAGAGAGAAAAAAGTGAAAAATGAAGGTGTTTGTTAATGGCTGTTTCTGTGTTGTGTTGTGATCCAAATTGGACAAATTGGTGTGTGGTGAGAGAAAGTAAGAATCCAAAGAGTGAAAGTGGCAGCAGTTCCCGAAGTGCGAGGTAAAGGATCATAGATTGAAACACGCAAATTCTAATCCCACTGCCCAAATTAGCGCGTGCAATTCACTCACCACCGTACCAATTAAAAATCAGTATCATAATTATTAAATCCGTATTTGGGTTCGCATTTCAACTATTGAATAATTTAAGCAAACTAAAAAAAATATTGTATTTCAAAATTAGATAAAAAATAGATAATTTTTTTAAAAAAAATTATTAAAACTTAATTTCAAAAATTTTGGAGGGACAAAATACTTGCTTTGCTAAGATTGGATTTACGAGTTTAAGGATTGTGCACTAAAATCTTTTATAATATCAATCAACAAGAAAAATTATTACTTTAATTTTAAGATAGCTATTATAATTTTTTCCCAATTTAACTTACCAAATATGATATTAGATGATAAAATAACAATGTAAAATTATTTTACACTCTCTGTATCTAAAATAAAATAAATTAAATTTTCAGTGAAAGTTATAGTAAATACAATTTTTTAAATTACTTTTGTAAAAATTAATAATCCTACCTTTATATACATAGTTATGATTAGATCATAATACCACAAACATTTGTCTTATTCGTGCATCAACGAAATCAATAAACAAGAAATGAGTTTACCATAAAGGAAACAGGGTTGAGTTTTTTTTGTTACTTTTAGAATGTAGATTTGGGATTAATCTAATTTGATTGTTTAATTTATTTACTGTTTAATTTATTTACTAGTTTATTTAAATTTTATGTTTTACGCAAACAATAATTATGTTAAATTAAAATAAAAACTATAATTACTTAGGTTAATTAACAAAAAAATGAGATATAATGAAAATCTTAAAGAGGTATAATGGATATATACTTATGATTCCTAATATAAATTATTTTGATCGAAAATGGAGCTGAAATGTTTCGATGGAGAATACATTATTTTTTCATAAACTTAGTTTTACTTACTCATTTTATCATAAAGAAAAAAAGTAAGGTCTATCTAATTATTTTTTTTTGTTTTTTTTAATAATCTTTTCAAAGGTTCAAAGATCTTGTATATTCACTAGTTTCACATTGTTTAGAAGTTGAGGTAAGGACAATCTAAATATATCTTTCTCTCTTAATCATTCGATACTTCTTTTAAGGACAAAACCATGACGAAACTCTGAACTCTAAAGCAGACAACACCTTGGATGTGGTGATTATCTCAACGGACTTGAAGTCAGAACATAGACGTCATCTGTAGGAATCGAAAAGAGATTTCAAAGACAAATCCTTATTACGTAGGAAAAAAAGTGATTCCAAAAAAGAACATGTGTTCCCTTAATCCTCGAATTAGAGGAATACGTTCTCCTTTAACCTTAAAATGAGAGCTTATTCTGATGTGTTCAATCAATTGAGACACTCCTTAAATACAACAATTAACCATAATGATATTATCTAAACATACTTGAGGTTGAAATTTACATGATTTAATTAATTTATCAAATTTTCATTTAAAATATAAAACAAATTCATTTCAACAATGGTGAATTCCTCTTATGCAATATATACAACACAAAATTTAAGAAATCAAATCTACCAAATGACTAAATGTAAGGACGGAGCATATATATAGAACCTCAATCTAATTTTTTTAGAAAAAAGTTTAAACATCTTTATACAACTCTATAACTTGTGTAATTTTATAAATTTTTGTTTTGTAATTCTTTTGATATTATTCATTACTTTTCTTATATTTTCTTTTTTATCAAAGGAGACTTGATGAGTCCACCGTAAATGTAAAAGTGATCAAAACATTGTAATTTTTTTAAAAAAATCTGAATATTTACTATTAATTTTCTTGCCAAAAAAAAAACATTGATTTAGATTTCAATCTCTTCTAAATCTAATCCAATCCAACTCTTACCTATCTCTATCTAAATAAAAAGGTTCAGAAGATATATAAATAACAAAATAAAACCACATAAATGTGTGAGAACAAAAATCCATACAAAAACATTTATTTATATATATATAAACAAGGATGAATGTAGGGAAACTTTGTCATTACTATAATTTTATAATCTTTTAGGAGAGGCTTGTTAATTACTATAAGGGTTTCTTAGTGGAGAAGGAATAAAATAACTTTTCTTGATTATATATATAACCTTTAATACTTTCATGTTCTTCTTTTGGTTTAATAGTTACTTCCTTTAGTTTCTGACGTTGAAGTTATAGGTAAAAAATCTCACTCTAAGTTGAATTATATTTCTAATTATTGACTTTAACAAAATCTCAAAAGTGACAAGGTGGTTAACTTCATACAAACAAAATCTGTGTTCTGAATTTGATTCATATTAATGGTCCTTTTCATTATTAGGTTACATGTTATTATCATGCAAATTGAAATTGAGATGCTGCACTTATTTGCCTAGGCAAGAGAGCAAAAGATAATGAATTTCAATTACATATTTTGATTAAGTCCACAACTTCATACTAGAATATTTTTCATTTTCATGTACATGGAAATTATTTGACTTAGTTTTCAGTATAATAATCGTAATAAGAAAAAATAGTACACATTATAGAGAAATTCTCTTCTTAATCTTAGTTTCAAGAAAAATATTAGACTAATGTAAGGAGTTTATTCATAACTTAATCTTATAAAATTCACTTTGTAAGATAAGATTTACATTCCACTTATATATTATGATTTGACTATATACTATGAATAATATTTTGCTCTAAAATAAAAATTCAATCTAAGTATAGGTAAATCTTCTATGAAATATTTGGATGCTTTGTAATATGTGGAATTCTCGTCTTAACTAATTTGAGAAATCAGATTTAGGGTTTTTCACATTTTTCGTGAAGGGAATGCATGTGTTGATAAGCTTGCTAACTTAGACTTTATTCATAGAGAGTATTTTCATTGGTATAATATGCTTACATCTAATCTTTTCTTAGAGTTTTTTTAATAGGTATAGATTACCTATGTACCGTTTTTGTTAATATATGAGTTTTGGTTCAGTCCCCCATGTTTTCTTGTATTTCTTTTTTTTTTAATAATATTTTTTTCATGTGATGACATATGATTGCTGTTTTTTGAGGTATCAACGTATCTGAGATGTCAAATTTCATACTGATACCTAACATGAGAGCTTTTATAAAAATATATCTTCTATGAAATATAAAATATAATGAATTATAATAAAAATCTTCTATGAAATATAATAGGGATAAAGAATCTTTTGTTAAATATAGAAGTAACTAAGAACATGTTTGATTATTGTTTTTTTCCTCTCTAACTTCTACTTAAAATCAACATTTTTTTGGAAAGTTTCTACTCATGATGTTGGTTACAAGAAACGGGTTATTTGGACATGCATATAGATTGAAAAAAAAAAGTGCTTCTTAGAAATCTTAAAAAGTTGGGTTAAGACTTTTGAGGCAATCACAGATGTTGATATTGAACCACTATCATTAAATAGGAGGAGAATTCTTAGTGTGTGGAATAAGGATTTTAAGCAACATGGTCCACCAATGCCTTAAGTTTCCCTCCACTAAGTCCTCCCATCTTACCTAAATTCCACAAGCAAGTAAATAATCATGGTTGGGGTCACTATCTATGTTTCTTGCACAATCAAACTAAGAATAAAGCAATGCTAAAAAAGTGGTTTCTTCTATTTATTAATTATAAGATGATTTTTTTAATATATATATATATATATATTAAGTTATATAAATTTAAATTCATGTAAATTATATAAATTTAAATAAATTTAAATTATATCTATTTTTTAATAAAACTATCCCTAATATATTATCTAAACAGCAAATTTTTTTTATTAATTAAACCCTGATTTGCAAGAATATCCACACATTTTCTTTGAAAATAAATTAATGATTTGGAATATGTCCTCAATGAAAATGTATGTGCATAGTTTAGAAACATACACTTGATGGGTCACTTATGCCTGGATCGGGCCACAAGCTAATAGAAAGCCCATTTTCTTCCCTGCACAGGGGCAATTGCTTTCTGCACCCAATATTTTTGAACTACACTCAATGGTGCAATTTTGAAAGTCTTACGTAGTTTTCAAATAAGAAAAAGGTGTGGATCAAAACATTTTGAATTTAGTATTTTGGAATACTTCTGGATTTGTATTTCTATTAACACTTTTCTCAATTCTTCAAATAGATTTGTGTTCTTATACTTTGGAAAGCATTAAAATAAACACTCCAAAATGTGACAGACAAATTTTGAACGTGAAATTTATTAAAACGTATGTCCATTATTCACGTTATCATAAAATTTCATTAAAAATATTTTTAATTTTAATTTTTTTTACATAAATAATTTTTTTTATAAAAAATATATTATAGATTACATAGTTTGTCAATTTAGCTCATTTATATAGTAAGTCAGTTTAAATTATTTTATATTTATTTCATTTAGTTACGACGTTAAATAAAACCTTTTTTTTATTAAAAATTGTTTAATATGATAAATGTATGATAAAATAATAACTGATTATGTTAATATATATATATATATATATATATGTAAACTATGTAGTTATAATATTTTTAGAAAAAAATAATGTATTAGTGAGAATAATAGTAACAAATTCAAATTTCAACATTAAACTTTTTTATTATCTAATCTTTCTTTCATAAAAGAAAAAAAAATCTTATATTTAGAAATATAAACGATATATATATATAGTGATTCTATATATTTTAAAAAAATAATATAAATTATAGTTGTTGCATAAAACAATTAGTATATATATATATATATATAGTTACAAAATACAGTTAAAAAATTAGAATTAGAATATTAAACGTGTATTATTTATACATTATTTATTTTTAATTAAGAATAAAATAAGAATAATTTCTATCTTCTATATATCTTTCATCTTCCATCTTGTATCTTCCCAATCATAATCTATTTTGATAGGAATCAAGAACATTCCAGAATCCAAAAGCTTTATATATACATTCCAGAATCCAAATCATAATCTATTTTCATCGCAATCAAGAACAGTGAGAAAACAAACACAGAAACTTCTGAAAACATAGCAGAAAAATAATCAATGGCTAACTCCACCACTCTTGTGATTCTCTCGATCTTCTTGTCTCTGTTCATCAGCCACTACGGCTGCTGCATGCCACGCTACAGATTCACGCCATGGAGCACCTTCCGTCACGCCATCTTCCCCTCACGCGACACGCCCGCGCACGTCGTCCACGTGCCCTTCGATGCGCCTTCCGTGGGCAACACGTTCGCCGCCATGGTGCGCGCGGACTGGAGGGAGACGGGTGCGGCGCTCGTCATGGTGCTCGACATTCCCGGCGTGAAGCGCTCCGATGTGAGGGTGGAGATGGAGGAGAACCGCGTGATGAGGATCAGCGGGGAGAGGAGGGAGGAGGAGGAAGAGGAGGGCGAGAAGTGGCACATGGCGGAGAGGACCAACGGGATCTTCTCCAGACGGTTCAGGATGCCGGCGAATGCTGACCTGGAGAAGGTCACGGCGACGGTGGAAGACGGAGTTCTCAGGGTCACGGTGGCGAAGAAGGTGGCGGAGAAGAGGACATAGCCTACGGTTATTGATATTTAGGAATGAGATTCTTCTAGAAAGAAAGTTAATATTAATTAATTTTTTGTAATTTGTAATTGTTTCGTTTATTTATATTTAATTTTTAATTTGTTTTTCTTATTCTAGTTTTTATTAACTTTTATTTTATATTATATTACTTAGAATGAAAATGAGTGTATATAGTCAGACTTCTTACTTTAATCTAAATAAGGAAAATAAAATGAAAAAAATATTCTTTCTCATTTTATCTTTCTTTTTCTCTTTGATTCATCTGATAATATTATTATTGAATTGTGATTTGAATACGTCTTCTGAATCTTAGAAGTACATGAAAACCTTAACCAGATTATTAGTTTAGATTGAAACTTTTTTTTTTTACTATTATTGTAAGGTTTATTTTGCGAATTATGCATTAATACATCATGCATATTTTTCACTAACATTCTATTTGAGACTCAGAAATTAAAATAATAAAAAGATTGAAATCTGTATTTTGATTTTAATAAAAATTGAAATAGAACAACAATGTGAATCTAGACAATTATTTTTTGGAGATTATTGATTCCTATAAAAACCATCTAAACTTAGAAGTATTTTTTTCAGTCAAATCTAAGGATCAAAATTATGATAAAATAAACATTAAAAATAAAATGATAATATCAATCATCAATCAAGAAAAAATATTATATTTAAATATCACCTAAAATACATAAGAGTTTGAACAAATTACCCATAATTCCAAAAGGTAGAATTAGTCATTCATGTTGGTCATTACAATCATGGAAAGTAAGAAAATAGGTGCAGTCAGAAGGAACGGTTGAATTGTGTTTTGAAAACTTTTGGAAGTTTTTCGCAAGTATTGTCTGCATAAGTGAAATCAGACGAAGATTTCCCCAAATTGAGTTCTAGAACTTCGTGTTCTTAAGTTAGAACATTAATTATAACATGCAATGCAACAAGATAAAGAAAGGAAGAAATTACTAAAGATGTTTTTATAATTGTTCATCTGATAGCACAAATTACGTTCAGTTCTCAAACAACTATTTGAGTTCCACCAATATACTAACATTGTAAGATACAAGAGTGTTCTTCCAGCTTGTATTCACTCCTGGCTCCGTATGAGTGCTTTTTTATAATAATTAAGTCACTCATGACTAATACAAGTATTGTTGTTAATAAGTCACTCCTAGCTAACACGAGTATTGTTTTACAACAAACCACACTAACTAACACGAGTATTGTATGACAACAAACCACACTAACTAACATGACTATTGTTTAACAACAAGTACCTTTTGGCTAAGATAATGAAATTATTTGAGTTGTCATCGAAAGATCACAAGGGTTGCTCACTAGAGAGGTTGTGTCTTTCAATGTTTACAAGGTTAAACACTCTCTTCTAGTTTTCTAAAGAAAATACAACAATGTTCTTACAAAATTATTTTAGGATATAAAAAGTTTTTGGCTTATCACTTTTGCAAATCGAACTCTTCTACTCTCCTTTTTAAAGTAAGGGGAGTAGAAAAAGTACAAGATAGATTATATTGAGAAGGAGAGGAAAGAAATGGTCAAAATTGTCATTTCAAAAGAGAATATGTTGAAGTTGTGGTTTGTACTTGGTTATGCAAACAAAATTTTGTGGAGAGCATATTCCTTCTTTTTAGCAAATACAAAAACCAATAAATTAAAGGAATGCTAAGAAAGAAAATGTGAGGTTTATATACTTTGCATTAGATATAAATAATATAATGTAATAACTATTATATTCATGCCAATAAGTTAAAAGAAGTACAAACCCCAGTTGGAACTAAGGAACTATAAAAGTTCTGTTATTCATCATAATTAAATAACTTAAAAATCAGTGTTTGAGAGAATTGTTGGTAAAAAAAAATATTTATATTTTTAGGTTTATTTGGATTGTGAACAGAGTGTTTTGTAATCACATATTTATATTAACTTATAATCAATAGTATGAGTAAATAATTGAAATATCTCTCATCCACCTATTTTACAGATAATAATATAGATCACTTTTGTCAATTTAACCCATTTAATAATAAGTCAGTTTAAATTAGTTTATATTTATTTAATTTAGTTAATGACAGGAGATGAAAGTTTACTCCAAATGTATGTTAACTTTTTTATTTGCCCTATTAATAAAAGATAAAATTGTGCGAGTTTGAATAGGTTAATTTTCCACTTTCATGAATAAAAAAAAATATCAACAAAAGATAATTAAAACCTCATTGTTATTAAGTTTAATGTTGGAGATTCCACGTCGACTAGATATTAGAGCCTTTCATGGTATATAAGTGGGTGCAAACCTCAATCTCATGAGACGGTTTTATGGGGTTGAGTTAGGTTTAAAGTCCACTTCTAATATGGTATCAGAGCCATTTTTATCATGCCGTGATATTTAATATGATAAATGTATAATAAAATAATAACCGACTTATTCTTCTAGTTATGTTAAAGATGAATATTTTTTTTGAAACAACAGACTTAGATATATATAGGTAAACCATGATTTTAGAATATTATATTTAAAATAATTAATAGTAACAAATTCAAATTTCAACATTAAACTTTTTTGACTATTCATTAATAAAAGAAACAAATCTTGTACTTCGAAATAGAAACGATATTATATTTTAAAGAATAATAATTGTTGCATGAAACAAAATTAGTGTGTGAATCCACCGTAATCACTTTTACTATTTTTTTTCATATTCTAAAATACAATTAGAATATTAAATGTGTATATAAAAGATAATAATTTCTATCTTCTATCTTTTATCTACTTCTTCCATGTTTCATATGAATGAAGAACATTCCACAATCCAAAGGCACCTTTATAGATATAGCTACACAGTCACAGTCACAATGACGAAAGAAACATAGCAGAAACTTCAGCAATGGTGAACTCAACCGTTGTTCTTGTTCTCTCAATCTTCTTGTCTCTCTTTATCTCCCATTACGCCTTCATGCCATGGTACACCATCCGCAATACCATCCCCGTGCGCAAGACGTTCACCGCCATGGCACGTGCGGCGTGGAGGGAGACCGGTGCGAAGCTGCTGATGGCGCTCGACATACTCAGGGTGGTGGAGATGGAAGAGGAGAAGGAGGAATTTAGTTTTCCAAATTTATTCTTGTTAAACTAAATACTTGTTTCAATTTTACATTACAATATTAGATTTTTTTATTTATTTTATCAATAGATTTCTATATAGTTTTTTTTTCTTTATTAATATATATAAATAAAATATATATTATTTTTTATTAAAATATGAGTTTTGGTTTAATCTTCTCCAATTTCTTCTATTTAGTTTTTTTTAATAATACGGTAGATAATTATTATTAATTGAGGTGTCAGTCTAACTCAATTGAGGTGTCAGTCTAACTCAAGATTCATAATACTTAAGAAGATAAGATAATTTTTATATAATTTTATTATATTTTAGAGGAATAAAGTGATGAATATTTGGTATGACATATTTTCTAAATTTCTTTATAAGTTATTTTTTAAATTTAAATTATAAAAAGTTGTATTCTTAACTATACAATTTATCCAAATATATCTGAGTGTTTATTGAATGGATGTTTTTAGTGATTCATTTGAAGGAATTACTTTGAATTACTGAATATTTTATCTTTCTTGTCTCCTTTTAATTCATGGATACCCTGCTAATATTTTTGTCTTCTACCTACCTAGTCTCTATATAATAGATAGTTCAAATTTTAATTTATTAAAAAATTAATATTTTTCATATAAAAATAAAAACGATAAATAGAATGAAAAAAGTTAAGTCTTTGTTACAAGAAAAATAGAATAAAAATAAAGGTGTTTGGTTAAAGAAAATAGAGAAAAAAATACAAGATAAATAGAATAATAGAAATATGTAAAAATAAAAATAAAAATAATTAATAAGTTTCATGACTTTAAATTGTTCACTTCTGTTGTTTTTTTCAACTAACCTATTACTCTTTTCACTTAACATTTTTTTTTAATTTTTACTATTTTTATTAGTACAAGAAAACTACTAAATAATAATTAAATTTAAAGATAAAAAATAATTAATCACTATATGGATTAAATTATAAACTAATTTTAGAGACTAAAAAATTATTGATATTTAAATTATTTTTTATTATTAATAAAATATTATAAAATAGTTTCTGAATTGATATCTAAATTAGCTATAGTTAAATACCAATTTAAAAATTACTTTATAAATTTTTATTAATAATAGAAATTATTTTAAATACTAATAATTGTTTAGTTTATAAAATAATTTCTGATGTAGTCAATATAATGACTAATTATTTTAGTCTCAAACTATTTTTTATTTAAAGATTTTCTTGTAGTGTATTTACTAAATAAATATATTTTTTTAGTTTCACTGTAAAGACTAAAATTGTTAAAAATTATATATATATATATATATATAAATTAAAAGTAATTTTTTAAAGTAAATATAAGATATAAATTGCGAATTCTTCACAAACTATAAAGATTGTGTAAATAGTAAAGTAAATTAAAATAAGGGATTTTATGATTAAAATAAGGAAGGAAAGAAGTGAATGATAAAATTTGTTTTAAATTAAGAGAATATTAAGAAATTTATAAAAATAATAAATAATTAAAACATTAATTTTAAGATTAAGATTTTTTTTTTGAAATTTTTTTGTTCTTGATGTTCGGTCGGAGTTGACCTGAAAAAAGTATTTAATTGTCGATGTTCGGTTGAAATTGACCTGAAAAATGTACTTTGCCAATCAAGTAAGTATCTGTGTTAAGAGCGTGTAGTGAAAGCTGATTCAAACGACCTTATGTAGAGAGTTTACTTATAGTAGTTAGTCATGAACTTTTGTTGTGATGAACCAAGTCTATCAAATATTAATGTTAACTAATTTCTAGCATAATCCCTGATTTATAGGGAGGTTTATTGATATATTTGTATATTGGTATGTTTAAAAAATATCTTTAATTAATCAATATCTTTCACTAAATCAATATCTTTCACTAAATCAGTATTAGCTTATTTTTTGGAAATATCATCTGAATTCGATGAGACACGATTATGATTCCTAAAAAATTTTCATAATTGTCATTATTATCATTTATTGAATGTTTTTAATGTATATTAGTCGATCGATAATCGAAATAATATAGTTTATCCGTTACATACCCGTAGAGTTCCTAAACGACATAAAAGAAAGAGAGGAGTACTTTCCGAAGCAACTATGTCCAAATTGTCGATTTTTCTTTTTCTTGTTGCATTATTCAGCCATGCCTCATAAAGAATCTTTCATGACTTTCCTATAACATCGTGCTTCAGCTGAAGCTGATTTTTCTATTTCTGTGGTAGTACAAATATTTTCTGAAATAAGAATTATGATGTTGTATAACATAAAAAAAATTAATTAATTTTTTTAATATATTTTAGTGTGTCACAACATTAAGAGATTAATTTTTATATTTTTCGGTTGAGAGAGAAGAAAAGTTTGTATAATTAAAAATAATATAATGCACTGATGATAACCTTATCTTTAAATAGTATAAATTTTACAAATGCTAATCCATGTCACAAGCACACTCATTAAAGAATTCAAAATTTTTTAATTGAAATAAAACAATGTTTTTATGATTTTTTAATACTCAATGACTATAACTTGAAGACACAATTCAGAACAACTCCATCAAACCAACTGCAACAAGGTTAGAGTTTTGTGAATACTAAGATGGCAAGAGAATGGTCCTTTTACAGGAATTTTCTGCCAATTTTGGTGCTTCTAGGCATTGAATGCAATGACATGGCTTTACTCACACTCTTCAAAGTAGCCTCACTGCAAGGAATGAACAGCCATGTCTTTGTGGCATATGCTTATGCTGTTGCTACCACTGTGCTTCTTCCTGTCACTTTTTTCCACAGAAGGTATGCAGTTGTTTATAGCAAATCATCATCAATGATACAAGTATTTTTATCTTGAACTTGTTGTGTTTGAAGGATTTTATCAGTTACCATGTTTTGTTTCTAATGTCTCTTTGCAGATCAAGAGGGGTTCCTCCAATCAGTTTCTCCATACTATCCAAAATAGTTCTTCTTGGGGTGATAGGGTAAAGAGACTTACCTCACTTGAATTTCAACACCACCCTTTACTTTTCAAGGCCTTTTAATATGAGTTTTGTCACTGTTGTTGTTGTTAGTTTGTTGTGGTCCAAGGACTCTCTCATCAAATCATATAATGATTTTGCTGTTCTTGTTTTGTAATTCGATGGCCATGTGTTGCAGAAGTTCATCTCAGATACTGGGTTATGCAGGAATCAGCTATAGTTCTCCTGCTCTTGCTTCATCAATTGGCATTCTGGTGCCTGCTTTCACTTTCATCCTTGCTGTACTCTGCAGGTTCACTCTCCTCCTTGCTTAATTGTATTTGGATTTTTTTTTAATTTTGTTTGTACTTGAGGGTGTTTTATTATATCTTATGGAACGTAAACATCAAGAAATAATTTCAAAGTCTGTCATTTTTGCATTAAAGAAAGGAGTCTCTGTCATATGCTTTCTTTTCTAGCACGCTATGCAATATCTTAAATAAAGGCAAGCATACTTTTTAGTGTGAGAAAAGTGTTATGGTCAACTTAGAACCCCACCAATTTTCCAGGGACCAAGGCTTGAATTTCCTTGGAGGTACAAAGACTGATTAAAGAAACTTAACTGACTATGGACCAAGATTCCAATTACTACTCATCACAGTTGTTAGAGCTCATGCATATTATATATGAATCTTTTGGAAAATTTTGTCTTCTAAGGGAACAACCGCATATTTTATGTACCAAAGCTCATCATAGGTAATCTAATTTCATCAAATCTATTAAGAAGTGAATTTTAAGTCTAACTCAACATCGTAAAACCAGCTTATAAGGTGAGATTTGCACTCATTTATATACTACAAAATGTCCTAATATGTTGGATCTCCAACAAAATCGATGGTAGGAATTAAGCTCAATGTCATCTTTAAAGAAAATGGTTCTTAACTATTAGTAAGTTCATGATGTTAACCACTAGGAATGAATATCTCAGTCTTTTGTACACTTATTTTGTTCCTCTTGTCTGCAATTAAGGATGGAAAAGTTAGCTGCTAAAAGTAGGAGTAGTCAAGCTAAGGTAATGGGAAGCATAATATCAATATCAGGTGCATTTGTACTGACTTTCTACAAAGGGCCATCAATCCTCAATGCTCACAAACATCTTTCATTGTCACTTCAACAACCAATGAACTTTCTTAAATCAGAGGATGCTAGCTGGGCCACTGGTGGCATTCTGCTGATAGGTGACTACATTCTGACTTCAGTATGGTACATTTTAGAGGTAGGCTCAAGGTTTTCTAAACTAAGAGATATAATTTAGAATTAAAGTGGATAAATTATGATGATTTATAAGATCATAAACTGTTGAATTTAGTTCATTTGCACTTTACTCTCAAGATATGCTCCTTACTTTAGAGGATCCACATTATTTTTGTGAACAAATTTCTTGGTACTTTATATGGAAAGCCTTAGAATCTTAGTTAGTTCTAACATATTTTAATTCCTTTGCAGGAGGATATCTTGAGAGTGTTCCCGGATGAACTTACTCTAGTCTTCTTTTACAGTGTTACTGCCACCATATTCACTACAACTGTGGGCTTATTTGGAGTGCCAGATGCTAGTGCTTGGAAAATAGGTCTAAATGTTTCACTGATCTCCATTGTTTGCTCAGTAAGATATCTTGCAAACTGTTGTTTCTCTTTGAACAGAAAGATACACCTTCCTTTGCTTGTGTAGTTCATTGATGATTCATTTTTTGTGTTTTTAGGGAATATTTGGAAAGTTAATGAGCAATGTAGTTTATGCCTGGGCACTGAATTTAAAGGGGTCTGTCTTTGTAACATCCTTCAGGCCATTTCAAATTGTCATTGCAGTGGGAATGGGTGTTATGTTCCTTGATGATACTCTGTATATCGGAAGGTATGGTACTACTTCAATTTTGTATTTGATTCTTGCTTAAAACAAGGGGAAACACTTATGCAAGTTATTATGATGAGTATAGAAAATTCAGTCTAACAAAAATTGTCCATATGGGCATGTGCTTTATGAAAATGTGAAGAAATGAAACTCAACACTGAGGTAAATATTCTAGGATGAAATATGATAATAAGAATGAGTTAGCTAATAGGAAGAACCATGTTGTTGTCAAAGAACACAATTGAGATTTAAGAATGAATCTGGAATAAAATGATTATCTGGGAGTAGATTGGTTACACATGGCATGGAATTGTTGATGAATCTTCCCTCAAATATCTTACTTTGTTACTTGTCTTATCACTCATTCAAACTAGCCTCTTTTTTTTGTCATTTTTCTTGATGATTTATGATTTTGTACTTACAAAAGGCCATTTCAATGAGTTACTACCAATAAAATCCATTTTAAGCTCAAACATACAACATTGACATTTGCATAGTATAATTTAATGACAGTTTGCTGATATGTACATTTTTTCTCTCTGCATTTTGCAGCGTAGTTGGAGCTATAATAGTATCAATTGGCCTTTATGTTGTATTGTGGGGCAAGGCAACAGAAGAGATAGAGGAAGTTGTTGGTAGCTTGGAATCACCAACTACAGAGAATGTTCCTCTCTTGCAAAGCCAGAGGACTGAAACATCAGAAAAGATTGTTTAAAAGACAAATACAATCTCTTCCTACTTTGAACATCATAGAAAAACCATAACAAAGCCATTTTCTTGTCATAGAACAGCAAGAGTACATGCAGCTGAGGGTCAAAGCTTTACTTCCATTGTCTCCCAAGATGATTCTGTGCTGCTTATACCTATTGTTTCCCTCTAAAGTAAAGTGAACGAAAGATTTTCAGTGTATTCACAACTTGCTATTACTTATGATATACATAGTTTGTCATAGAATGGAACCTACACTGTTATTTCCACAGAGGAGGTGTAACTTTTCTTCAAGTGGTTTAATGGAAAAATTGACATCTCTCCATCCAGTAGCATGTCAGAGAACTACATGTATGTATACATGTAACATATTTAAACTTGTTGATATAAGAAAGTAAACCTCAACCTTTATAATTTGACAGGTAACTACACCCCCTAAACACATGGTCAAGTATTAGATCAAGTTTGTGTATATGGAAAAAACCTATTAGTAAATATCAATACTCAAATGGATCTTAGACTTCAAAAAATTAGTCTGAGTCTCAAAGAAAAAGAAAAGGAAAATAAGGGCCATGTTGCATTTTAAAGCACCTGCTTTTATGTTTGGAATATCTATCTTTCTTTGAAGTACATATTTTGTTGTAGATTCCAGATAATGACTTTTCATAGTATATAACTGGATACAAACCTCATCTTATAAGTTAACTTTATAAGGTTGAATTGTACTTAGAATCTACTTCTTAATATATTTCTCTTCATAAAATGAGAATGACTCTCCAAATGATCATATCTGGAACCGGAGCAACTCTGGAACCTTTCCAATATCACAGATTTTTTGTGTGGTGTATGAGAGTGCTGGTGGGAGAACCTAAGAAAAGATTGATGAATATTGACAGCGATAACCTGCTCAAGTAGTGGTAAAATTGGCTAATGATTTGAGACTCTTTACATGGTGTCCAAATATGCTTTGAGCATAATTGTCCCGTGCCGTGTTTGCCTGATGCAGAATCAAAGAACAGATAAAGAGCAAGACAACAACTGAGCACAAGAACAACTTAGCACAAGAAGTAGTTGAGTATTCAAATGGTTTACTCAATATAGTTGTGCCACGGTGGTCCATACTTGAAAGTGTTCCTTTCTAATATTATTCCTTATTTACCTATAAAATAGAGTCACATACCAATTCCTTTATCGGTTCTAAAGATTTGAAAAGATGGATTGAGACTTCCTATTATAAGTCAATTCAATTGTTTTAGAAATAAGTAGAAAACGAACGCTTCTAAATCCTTGAAACATGCCACTAAAGCACTGCTTTTGTGAAACACAAGACTATCATTAAGCCTAAAGAAATAATAAGCTACGATTAATATAATTACTGGTGGGAAAAAAATCTAACTCTTCAGGTCGAATTCATAATTAGCCAAATTCTTACTTTAAGTTTAATTTAATGTCTTTATCTTAAATCTAAATTCATATATTTGGATTTTAAGTTTAGTCTATTTAATTGGATTTGGATGGGATAACTTTTTGAATTTTGAAAATTCAAAATCAATAGTGAGTTTGCGTTAGTTTAAGGGATGAAAGGGTCAAACCCAAGTAAGGCAAGACCGAGTCGAGTTTAGCCCAACTCATGCAAGACCGGGTCGGGTTGAATCCAAAACAAGTTGAACTAGGTCATACCATAGTCAAGCTAATCTAGGTCAAACCTAAGTTAGGCTAGTCCAGCCAAGTCCAATCTCCAATCTCGATTCAGGTTGAATCTAAGTCAAGTTGGGCTAGGTGAAACCTAGATCAATCATTTCTAGATTAGGGCCAAGTCAAATTGGTTGGTTCAATCCAAGGTCAAGTTGAGTCAGGTCAGACCCACATCAGGTTGAGTTGAATCAAGACTGAGTTGGGTCGAGTTAAATAAGGCCCAGGTCTGGTCAATTAAGAGGGGTGAAATTTGAGTCAAGACAGGTCTATCCTAAATTGAGCTGATTTGAGTCAGGTCAAGGTCACACTGAGTTATCCTAGGTCCATATGGGGTCAAGTTGGCTTGAGCTTATAAGGTCAAGTCACTTTGAGTCAAATCATTCGGTCAAGTTTTTTTGTCAATTCAAGACGGAACCAAGTTTAGTTAGGTTGAAGTTGAGTCGAGCTAGCTCGAGTCCATGTTGAGTCAAGTTGGCCCAAACCATGGTTGAGCCAAATCATCTTGGGTTCACTTTAGCCTAAATCATCCTAGGCCCAATTCTGCCTCATTCAGCCCGAGTCTATGTCGAGTCAAGTTGGCCTAGGTTTAAATCAAGTCAGGTCGGCTCGAGTCCACATTCGGCTGAGTCCATTTGAGCCCACTTTGGAACGAGTCATCCTGGATGTACGTCAAGTCGAGTCGATCTAAGTCCATGTTATACGGAGACAACCTAGGCTCAAGGGACCTAGATTGACCTCAGTCCACATCAAGTTGAGTCAGGATGGGTCCACAACAAGTCATGTCGAGTTTAGCCCATGTTAGTTTGGGTCAGACTAGGCCGAGTCTATGTTATGCTGAGTCGGGCCAGGCCTACTCCATGTTATGTTGAGTTAGCTAAGCTAAGTCTATGTTATGATGGGTCGGGTCAGGACAAGTTTATTTGATGTTGGGTTGAGCTATGCTTATTTATTATTATATCAGATGAGGCCTTGTGTTAGGTTAGGATGGGTCAAATTAGACATGTTTAGGTTGAGTCAAACTCATATCAAGTCGAGTTTGAGAAGGACAAGTGTTCTTTAAGCTAAGTTTGATTGGATCAAACTCAAGTCAAACCAATTTAAATCTAATTTTGAAAATTAGATATAATCTAATTTATATTAAATTGAAAAAATATAATTCAAATTAATTTAATTTAGTTTAAATGTATTTGATTTTAGACCAATCTATTCAATAATAAAGGATTACATGCATATTAGATTTTGATTTTGAAAAAATGCAATGATGACCTTAAACATAGTAACACAGTGGTCAAGTAGTTAATTTTTTTTTTATATATCATTACGCATATCACAATCCTTTGTGAAAATTTAAAATATTTTGAGTGGCTTCATAAAACTTCAAAAGCTACACATTTTGATACATGAATTGAGGATACTAAACAAAAGTACTTTTGATTTTTTCCAATTTCAATCTAAACATACTTAAAGCCAAAATCGTAGGCCAAACCTATAAGGATGAGCATGACATGAGGGATAAACATCAACCACAATTTAATAATTGCATTACTTTTTTTAAAAAAGAAAAATATCTTTTTCTATCACTTTCCCCTTTTCTTTATTAGAAAGAAAACAATTTCAAAAAAAAAAATGGGGAAGGAAGGAATTTTGGTGGATATATAGGTCCTCTATGTCTTGTTCTTTCCTACTAACATATGTGTGATGCAGAAAATGGCAAACAATCATACAATAAAATTGCAAAATAATATCTGTTTCTACTTTTATCTTTTGTCTTTATCATCATATCAATATTCTATCTCTTTCTTGACTAAATAATTTTGAGACTGTGAAATGGGATAACACCTTTACTTTTTAATGGTGTGAAATAATGACAAGAAGAGAGAGAGAAAAAAAATAATATAATAGAAAAGAAGAAAATAAATGATTTTTTTTTGTAAAAATAGATTGAAGATAAATAAGATAAATAAATGAAAAGTAAAGATTATTAGTTTGAGGAGGAAAAATATGAAAAAAGAAGGTAAAGAAGTGAGATAACTAAATTGGAGAGATAAATTGTTTTTTGAAAAACTATAATAGAATTTAGAAAAAGAAATAAATAAATATTTAATTCTTACATGGATAGAGTTACTTTGTTCATATAATAATGAAAATTAATGTAGTATAGCATATAACTTTCTATAACATGAGAAAAAAAACTTAGTACCATGCTGCTCCTAATTCTTATAATTATAATTTTAATTTTATAATGGAGATATTTTCTATATTAGATTATATGAGATGAAAAAGTTTTCCACGTCAGAAATTCCTAAATTATTGATATATTTTATTTTATTTTATTTTTTTAATATTTTTTTAAAAATCCATTTTGTATCAAGAAAGGAAAACATTACACTAAGACTTTTTCTTCTGCAAATGGATATTTATAAGCTTAAATTTATTGAAACTGAGAAAGTTATTAAAATAAAGTGGCATCTTAAATTTCAAAGGTGAATAGATATTGAGACATTCATTCATCTATATATTTCAATTTTTAATAGTAATTTAAAAAAATTATTATCCTTTATTTCAAATTTTTCCAATCATATTTTCTACTATTCAAATATAATTTTCAAAAAGAAAAATCTCATCTAGCACTAATTTAAAATGGATATGTGGACAAAATGTCCAAACATATTGCTTTATCATTTGTTAAAATTGAGTTGATATTTCCCACTCATATTCCAAAAATAAGTGTCCCCATAAACCTACTTTAGCATCTCACACTCACTCTGCATCCAATTTAGCAACACTTCAAATTGAAGCAAAACTTCATCTTCTCTTTGTCCATTTGTGCCACATAACCACCCTCTACAAAGGGTCACTTTCTGCTTTCTAATAGCTTTATTTACAAAGTAAAAAAATTATGAATTAATGTACTAAACTAAAAAAAGAAATTAACCTAATGATACCTCAATTAACTACTCATACTGAATTGCGATGAAGTATTTAAGATCCTAGAACAATGAAGGAAACAAATAAATAATTGTCATATAATATATAAATCTATATTTTTATATCAAAATATGTTATTTTTACTTGAGAAAGTTTGATTAATATATTGTATTTGTAAGGGGTTAAAACAATATTTGTTAGTGATGGGACAATTAATTCTTCTTCTTCGATCATGTTTTTCTGTTTTTTTTTTCGCTTTCGAACTTCGACTCTCAGTCAAAATAATTGTCATATAATATATAGGTCTATATTCTTATATCAAAATATGTTATTTTTACTCGAGAGTTGGATTGATATATTGTATTTGTAAGAGGTTAAAACAATATATCTTAATTATTGGACAATTGACTCTTCTTATTTGATCACATTTTTTTTCTACGAACTTCGATTCTCAGTCAAAAATACACTTACAAAATATTTTTCTATTCAATATTTAAATGTTATTAATATTGTAATAATAATCCACCTTTACTTTGTCTAAAGTAATTAATTATTTATACCATGATAATAAGCACTATTATTAATATTCCATAAAAAGAAAATTACTTTATTTATGGCTTATTTCTTTATACCTTGATGTATTCATAGTTTACTGTATTTATTTGTAATTTTAGAAAAATAAGAGGATCTAAATGTCCACTCTCAACTTTCTATGAAATTTGTCAGTGGTTGTGAAAGTAAATCTAAATCTAATTTTCATATAATACATGTTTCAAAATGGATAAACAACTTTACTTAATATCAAACTAAATATTAGTCTAGTGGGCAATTAAAATATCAAAATACATAGGAATACCATAGGGTTTTATGGAGGATTCAAGGATCCTAATTTCAATAACTACAAGCTGGGAAGATATATTATGATTTCATTTTTTAAGTGTTTTAGGACTAGTTTAAAAAAAAATATAAAATATATTTAATATCTAAACTAAATAAATCAAAATTTTTAAAATTTTCATGAATTAGTTAATCAAGTGCTACAAAAAGTTCTGAAGAAACTGTAATATATAAAGTGCAAATTGTCCATATTAATAGCTAGAGTGTGTGTGTGTCTGAGTCTGAAATGATGGATAGAAGATACTTTTACAAGGATTTGCTTCCTCTGGTGGTGCTTGTTGCCAATGAATGCAATAACACAGCTTTGTTCACTCTCTTCAAAGCAGCCACTCTGCAAGGGATGAGTAGCTATGTCTTTGTCTCTTATGCCTATTCTTTGGCATTTCTTGTACTTCTTCCTGTTACTCTTCTCTACAGAAGGTTTCATGCTAATCTTATACACACATGTTTCTCAGCCCCTAACTATGAACTCACACACTTCAATGATTCCTTCTCATGTCTCTTTGCAGATCAAGAGTGGTTCCCCCTCTCAGTTTTTCCATCCTTTCCAAAATTGCTGTTCTTGGAGTCATAGGGTATGTAAAGGGCACCACAATTGTTAAGGCTTTTTAGATTTCTATCTTTCACTTTGTTGTACTAACTTTTGGATTCTGATGCAGGTGTTCATCTCAGATTCTGGGGTATGTTGGCATCAGTTATAGTTCTCCCACACTTTCCTCTGCAATCAGCAACCTCGCTCCTGCTTTCACCTTCATACTTGCTGTCATTTGCAGGTTCAATTTCATATCTTGAATACCATTTCACAGTGTTTTTTTTTTACTTTCATTCAATTGGATTATCTGGGTTGATAAATTTGTTGACTTTTTGAAGTAATTAGTTTAAAAATTATACCTTTTGAATAGTCCAGAGTTGTGTAAACGAAAGATGAAAATAAAACATTTCATGTTATATGGCAGAAGTACAACTCCTGGCAGATCTGTTCCATTATTGTGAATGAGAATCCCACGGCTTTCCAACATTGACTTTACCCTTTTGGTAATTCCTATGATAATTTATGTAGTTTCATTAGAGGGTGGAGCCAGTTTTGTTTTGGTGAAATGAAACCAACCCTAAATTAAAAAAATTCCATTTTCACAACCATTCGGGTTACCATTTTTCTACCCATGTGCAAGTTTTATAAGCTTATAATCAAGAAAGGAAATTTTTTGGTTGCAACCAATTTTGATTTTACTTACAGACACATTCTTTTGTCTTTTCTTGTCAATTTACCACCACAATTTAAGGATGGAAAAGATAGCCATAAGAAGTAGAACTACCCAGGCTAAGATTTGGGGCAGCATTATATCGATATCAGGTGCATTTATTGTGACTTTCTGCAAAGGTCAATCGATCATCATTGCTGATAATTCCCCTTCAATTCAACTTTCACAATCAAATGGCATTCTTACTTCAGTAGATAGAAATTGGGCCTTTGGTGGCCTTCTGCTGACAGGCTGCAATATACTACTTACTATATGGTTCGTTTTGCAGGTATGCATTTTTGTTGTTGCATATTATGGAAATGAGTAAATCACCCATTTGATCCTTGAAGTGTTACTTTCTCACCTAAATGGTTCTTAAAGTAAAACACAGGACAAAACTTAGATGCAGTGTTGTAGGTGTTACTGATGTTGTTTTCCACTCAGAAGTGTTAGAAATCATTCTAAGTAGTTTCATAAATACTAAAAACATTCAAACTGTCCCTGAATTGTTCTAGAACACATTAACATAGGAGCTAAACTAATGGCTATTCAATACTTCAGAGTTCAGACATTGTTAAATAGTTTTATTACTTCAAGAAAGAACTATTTACAAGAGAGGATAATAGTTCAAGGACGAAATTGGTGGTTTATTTGCATAGAAATAGTCATTATGGTAGTGCTCATAATTTTAAATTCTGATATTCCATTTTACAGGTTGAAATCTTGAAGGAGTTCCCGGATGAACTAACTATGGTGTTCTTTTACAACTTGTGTGCAGCCATTGTAGCTTCAATTGTAGGTTTAATTGGGGAGAAAAATTCTAGTGCGTGGAAAATAAGACCAGATATAACCCTGATCTCTATTGTTTGCACTGTAAGACACCCCTGAAAAATTATTCTGCACTTTCACCTTAAATTACACTGTAGTTAGCATAATTTGTTGATGATGATGCATTTTGTGATTAGGGAATATTTAACAAGTTCTTGAGTAGTGCAATATATGCCTGGGGAATACACTTGAAGGGGCCTGTATATGTTGCAATGTTCAAGCCTCTCTCAATTGTTATTGCAGTTGCCATGGGTGTTATGTTCCTTGGTGATACTCTATATGTTGGAAGGTTTGTATTGCAACTTTCACATTGGATTCTTCTTTAGGAAAATGCATGTGAATTAGGAAAGTGCATAAGAATAAAGCAATTGCTGTTCTCCATAACTATCAGTTAAACCAAACAAAAATGGATTGGAAAAACACTAGAGCTAATGGTAGAGCTAATGGTGTTGGTGGTGGTAAATTGGTTAATCTTATAAGCAAATTTTAGTTTATGGAAAAACTTATTTTACTTATAAGTAAAGTTGCATTCCATCACTCTATAGTTTTTGAAGTTCTACTGCTTCTGATGCATTTTTGACAGAAAAGAAACTAAGCAGTTTTATATTGGCCTCATCATTTGCATATCATTGTTCTTGCATTTTGCAGTTTAATTGGAGCCACAACAATATCCATTGGGTTTTATAGTGTGATGTGGGGCAAAGCAACTGAACAGAAGGAAGATGAGGAAAGGGAGGAAGATGTTAGTAGCCAGGAATCAGCAATCACTGAGAATGTTCCTCTCTTGCAAAGCCATGAAACTGTGAATTCTACAAAGAAAATAGATGGAAGGGTATAGAAGAAAGAATCACCAACTACTGAGAAATGAAATGAGAGTATTCCTCTTCTGCAAAGCTATAAAACTGTACATTCTAAGTAGAAGATCGGTGGAAATTATAGAATACAGATATAAAGTGTTTGCACCTCTCTCAACCAAACACTATTCTTTCTACAGGGGATTCTAATGATTATCAACTCATAAAATCAAGGCAGTTTCTTCCTGCACCACTACATTTTTCTTCCTGCACCCCACAATGTTATGCAAAGACCAAATTATCCCTATTATTTTTTTAAAACCCTAAAATGCACTTAAACTGTATTTATTTTTTTGCATTATGGATTATGGAATCCGGAAAAATTTCGGATTGACACTTCCGGTAAAATTTTGGATCCACCAATCTATAATTTAAAATATGCATTTCACATTCAAAAATCCATCATTCAAAAAAAACATTCCGGATCCACCAATCCGTAACAGAAATATGCATTCTGGATTTAGAAATCCGTAATTCAAAAAAAAGCATTCCAGATCCATGAATCCGTAACAGAATTAGGCTTCCGGATTCAGCAATTCAAAATTCAATAATTTATGCAAAAATTGCTTCCAGAACACCCCCTCATCCAGAAAAAAAAATACTCAGTTCCGGATTGATGAATCCGTAACACACGGTGTCCTTTTTCAAATTAAAGATTAAGGCTATTTTCAGAATTTAGAAAATTGTGGGGTGCAAGAAGAAAAATGTAGGGGTGCAGGAAGAAGAAGCCTAAAATCAAATACAATTTATAATATATGTTATTAAAAACACACAAAATAAATTTTCTTTTTATCCTTTTATACCACTTAAATAAGGAGTAGGGAAAGGTAAACAGACATGCAAAATGCAAAATATAACTGAAGGAAAATGAAGTTAGGTTAGATTATATTGATTAATTTTTAAAATAACATGTTAATCTGATTTATTTTTTATATATAAATAATTTATTTAATTAATTTATAACTGATGAAAAAGAAGAAGTAAAGATATACATTATAATAGAGATTTACTACTTTTAACAATGATCGAAATTACGTTGATTAAGATATATAATAATAAGATGAAAGGTATTTATCGTTTCGTTATATTACATGTAAAAATCTTAAAGAGTAAATATATTGATTTTTCAAAAATATTTGTACATATATTTTTACGAATATGTTAACTATATAAATTCATATATTCTTGGTATTTTTGTGAATGTATTTTTAATGAATAAAGTAAAGAATTGTGTATAATTATGTGTTTCCAATTCATATTTCTTTAGAAGCCGTATAGACATAGATTTTTTAGATTATTTTATATCCTTTAAAAAAATAATTTTAGTAGAAACAATTTTCTTGGAAAGATCGATGGTTAAGTTATTTACAGAAATTCTCATGAGAATATTTTCTAAATTAAAATGGAATTTTCACCAAGAAAAGTATCTTGTTATTTTTATTAAATCATTTATGATAATGAACCTAAAAATCAGTAAAAATATAAAATATTATTTTTATTTAAATATTTATAACAATATTTTCACTCAATTACATCACCACAATTTTTTTAAAAAAATCTCCTTATATAAAACATCATTTTTATCCAGTTTAGTTCGATTCAGCAAACATAAATTTAAAATTATACCTTAACAAAATCTAAAAACAAATAAAAACGAAAGGACTTTTACGTTTTTATAGAAAAAGTAAATTTGAAAATAAATTATGGATATGAATCAAGAAAAAAATGTTGGAGATTACTATTTTTAATTTATTTTTTAAAAGTACCGAAGTTGTTATTTAAATCAGGATTTTAATTAAATTTTTAACTGAAATCGTTATATTTGATTTGAATAGTTAATTCAATATTTAAATATTTTAAGAAGTAAAAATTAGAAGTCATAATCTATTGATTCTTAAAAAAGAAACTAAAGTGGTGTTTATTACTTTTAGAATATGTACATATATTTTTATTACATTAAAATATTATAATTTAAAAGAAAATGTAATCTTATAGCTTTAATATTTATGTAATTATATAAATTTATTGCTTTTAGTGATTAATTGAAAAATATGAAAATAATATTATTTTTAGTGATTAATTTTGGGGCTGGTCATAGTCATGGCATGCACATCAATTCATATAAAAGTTTTGCTAAACATAAATTTCTATAAGAAGGTGAAGCATCCAATCACAGTTTGCATTCTCAACCATGGCTGATATCATCAGCAATCTTCCAGATTCAATCCTTTGGTACATTCTCTCTTTTTTCTCCCAACCAAAGATGTTGTTGCAACCAGTGTTCTTTCCAAGCACTGGAATCTTCTAAGTCGTTCAGTTACGTCTATGGATTTCGATTACCACGGCGGAGACCACGGCGCAGACCGCTGGGAAGACCGCTGGGGAGACGAAAAGGCATGCTCTCGCTTTGTTTCCTCGGCGTACTTTTTTCTCCTCCGACGTCGTCATAAGGACCCATCCTTCCATAGATTTCGCCTTAGATTCAAGTCTTGCTATAATCATGGTGAAATCAATACATTGATTAAACATGCAATGCAAATAAGTCGTAGGAGACTTCAACACCTCGACCTCAATCTTCATTTGTTCATTGAGGTGCCGTTTTTTGTGTTTAGATGCAAAACTCTCGTAGTTCTTAAGTTGTCCCACTTAGTGTTGAAAAATATTTTTTTTGTTAATTTGCCCTTGCTTAAAACCTTGCATTTGAATTCTGTTATCTCAATAAAATGTCAAGATCTTCTTCAACAGTTTCTTTCTCGAAGTCCTAATCTTGAGGATTTGGTAGTCCAGAATTTTATAGTCAAGAATTCGGTTGCTAATACTAATACTGCAGAAAAGTTGTACAGATTGTTCAAATTGGTCACGGCTAACGTGGATTTACATCTAGTTCCATTGGAAATTGTAAAGAATGTTAAAGTTTTGATGACAGACACGGTAAAGCTGTTAAAATTTGTTCTTATTTACTTTCCATTTTTAATTGGATTTCTGATGTTTTGATGATATTATTTTGTATCTCTTGCAGGTGTGTCAGCAAGACCTGGTTTTTGATCTTCAGAATTTAGTTCAATTTGTGTGGACTCAATTGTTGCCTATCCATCAATGGCTTTTGGTCTTGGAAGTGCTCAGGCATTGTCCAAAGCTTCAAACTCTAGTCATTAGAATGGGTGAGAATTAATGATTTAAGTTTTTTAAGTATAAATCTTTTTGTTTTCTTTTCTTCAAACATTAGTATTAAAATAGTTTTATGATTGTTTTTAACAGGCCAACTTTATTCAGTTTCTGAAGCCGATGAAGAAAAATCAATTTTGTCATGCTTACTTCCTGTTCCCTACCTGTCTTTCATCACACCTCAAATCCTGTTGTCTTCACAATTACAGGGGTTCGGTATTTGAGTTTAAATTTGCGGAATATATTATGCAGAATGCAAAGTATTTACGAACCATGAAATTCTGCTTTGACATATCTACTCATCCTTATGATAATTCTTTAAGAAGAGAGTAAATCATAAGAGATTTATCTTCATGCATGAAGAGTTCAGATACATGTACACTTTTATTTGAAGAGTTCATCCCGAAGAGTTCAGATAATTGTACACTTTTTTTTTGAAGACTTATATTTGAATAGTTCATAGATACTTCTACACTTTTATTTGAAGACTTTAGATAAAAGTGATGGTTTTCTTAGGATATTTGGTTTGTTATGTGTTTCTTATGAGTGAGAATATTTTTGAATAGTACCATGATGGCTTTTTTGGTTTGTATTTGCAGTAGTAACTGCAAGACTATGAATTTGATATACTTTTCTTCATCTAATGAAAGTTTGCAAGTATATTCAATTAATTTGTACTTTTTCAGTGTAATTCCTTGTGATTATGCATAAGATTGCTATCTGTTTTTTACTTCTGCTGCATAAGGTGGCTCTTATATGCTATGTGCTAGCTAGCCCTGTACCCGCGTTACTGGACATGACACGACTATTTTATAAAGAAAAAAAATTTATAATAAATCCTGTGTAAATGCATATGAATGAATAGTATGTAAATGATGATTTTTTTTTACCGGATACATTTTTTCAAAAAAAATATATATCAAATATTATTATAAAAAAAAGTAAGCATCGAATAAATAAATAAACTATATTTATTCTAAAAATTGAATAATCCGAATTTTATTATTTGGAAGATTAACCTATGCTCTAAAAATAATTTTATAATCTTCTTTGAAGTTATTTAACATAAAATTATTTCATCCTACTTTAAGTCCATTTTCTTTCTCTTTTCTTTATAAAATATAATTTATATAATTATATATATATATATAAATAAGAAAAAAAATTATAATGCAAATATTAATATATAAGAAATAAAATGAGCTTAATAATTTTAGAAATTTTATTTTTTTAAAATTATTATTTAAGTAGGAAATAAAATAATTTAGGATTTTATAAACGTAGAAATTTATTAATTTTAGATTTTTATGTAAGAATGAAATTAAATAATCTAGGATATGAATTTATTTAAAATTTTGATTAGTTTAAATTTTTCTATTGATTTTATATTTTTATCTAAGAAGGATATTACAAATCTTTGGATTTTTATTTATTTACCATTTTAAAAAACTTAAATTTTTTATTTATTTTATATTTTTATGTAAATAGGAAATAAAATAATTTATGATTTTGTATTTATTTTGTATTAATATTTTAAATAATTTATTAATTTTATTTATTTTAGATATTTTATTTAAGTAGAACATTAAATAATTTAGAATTTGTATTTGTTTAAAAATTTAAATAATTTAATAAATTTATTTATTGTAAATTTTTATTTAAGTATGACATCAATAATTTAGGATTTTATTTAAGTACTACATTTATTAATTTAAGATTTGTATTTATTTATAATTTTAAATAATTTAGGATTTTTTTATTGCAATTTTTTTATTTAAGTATGACATTAAATAATTTAGGATTTTAAAAATTTTAGAAATATTATTTATTTTATATTATTATTTAAGTAGGAAATAAAATCATTTAGGATTTAGAACTTTGAAAAACATAGAAATTTAATTAATTTAGATTTTTATTTAAGAATGACATTAAATATTTTTGGATTTTAGATTTTTATTTAAGTGGGAAATCAAATAATTTAAGATTTTGTGATTATTTAGGATTTTGAAAAACTTAGAAAAAATTTATTCATTTGAGATTTTTATTTAAGAATAACATTAAATTATCCTACGGATTTTGAAAAACTTAGAAAAAATTTATTTATTTGAGATTTTTATTTAAGAATAACATTAAATTATTTAGGATATGTATTTATTTAGAATTTTGAATAATTTAGTAATTTTATTGATTTTTTATTTTTTATTTAATAATGATATTAAAATTGAGTGGATTTATATTTATTTAGTATTTTGAAAAAATTAAAAATTTTATTTATTTTTTATTTTTATTTAAGAAGGAAATAAATTAATTTAAGATTTTGAAAATGATAGAAATTTTTGAGGAAATGATTCATTATAAAAGTTTAATAACGTAATTTTGTAGGTTAACTTCTCTTTAAAAAAAAAAATTATGTCTTTTTTTAAATCATTTAACATTCATAAATTCATTCATCCCGTTTGTTTGTCACATTTTCTTTTATATATATATATACTTTTTTTTTATAAAAGTATAATTTGTATAATATTATATATATATATATATATATATTACTATAAATTAGTAAATGTAAATGTAAGTAAAAAATAAATAAATAAATTACAAAACAAATATTAATATATAAGAAATAAATATCAGAACGCAAAACTAAACATACTAAAATTAATATAAACAATACATAAACATAAATAATTAAATTGTTTAAATATCAACAATTTGACACAAATCCTGAGAAAAGTAAGTAATAATAAAATATTATGTAAAAAAATTATTCATTCCGAATCATTCAGATTGAATCTCATTATTTAGTATGTTAACTTGCTTCAAAATTAATCTTGTCACCTTCTTTGAAATCATTTAACATACATAAATTCTTCAATTCTGTTTTATGTTTTGTTGATTTATTTGACACATTTTCTTTCACTATTTTGTATATAAATAATTTTATTTTCTTTTACTATAAATAATTTTATAATTATATATATATATAAATGTACATGTAAATAAGAAAATAAATAAAAAATATTACAAATAACTTGAACACGTTAAAATCTAGCATAATTTCTATCATCAAACTGAAGAGTATTATGAATATATGCTAACACTGAAATAAAACAAACTATAAGGAAACTTGAAAAAATTATTTAGGACATAAACAACACATGCAAATTTATTAAAATAAAATATAAGCATCAGCGCTCATCAATTATTAATGTATCACTTAATTTCATTGTAAAAATCATAAATTTAAAATCTATATCTTAAAAAACTTGAAATATATTAAAATAATATAAAATTTAAGACTCTAGATATTAAATAGAATCCTGAATCATAAGAAATATTTTTCAATTATCAACCACCAAATACGAAATTAATTATAGTATGAATATTTTAAAAATAAATTAAGACATTGTAAAATCACTAATACTATTTAACTCACACCCAAAGAATAATAAGAATAATTTTTTTTATTAAAATCAAATCAGAAAAAAATTATCAAGTTACATAAACAACCAGGAGTTTACTTTGAATTAAAATATTATTTAATTAATCTTTTATTTCTGGATAAATCGTTTCAATTAAATATTTTTTATTTTTAATTATTGCATATTTTTTATTAATCTAATGTTATTACAATATTTCTGTTCAAGTTGAACATAAAATAAAATAAAATGACACATTTTTAAAAATAATATATATATATATTAAAAAATAAAAATAGAGTTAAAATATACATGTAAATGAAACAAATATAATATCTATCAGTATTTTTCTAAAATAGTAAAATTAATAAATATTGTAAAAAATATAATGGTTAAATAAATTATATAATATAAAAGTATAAAAAATAACAATACTTCGATATAATAAATTATGTAGTAAACCTATTCTCAGATATCTTATTTATTAAAAGAAGAAAAACTTTACTTCAATAAAATAATTAAAATAGTAAAATTATATTACTTAAAAAAATTATTAAATAGAAACTAGTTTTAAAGAAAAAATAACTAGTTACTATATTAACTAAATTAGATATTTTAATGATTAAAAATATTTTTGATTTCTAAATTAATTTTTATTATTATTAAATAGTTTCTAAAATGTTCTTTATTTTATCAATCTAACAATTAATTATTTTTTATTGCTAATCTTGTGGGACGAGTCTGAGGCTCAAATCTCAGCCAAAACTCAATAGACACAATGACGAATGTCTGGTAAAAGTTTCAGACCAAAATACCAAAGGAGTAAGGCGCAGTAAGTCTTAGACCGAGAGTGAACAAAATCGGTTTTCCGAAAACAAAACTTCCTGGCTTTTCTTTCCCGTATCTTCTTTATGTGATTTGTTTATGGACGTGCCTCCTTACCTAGGTGCAAACGACATATGAAAGTACTTGTGTGAATTTTTTCAGCGCAATACGGACCCGGAAAAAAATTGCAGAAAGTAGAGTGAAATTTCACAAGTTTTGCTAGAGGATAGTCTTGGTTTGCACAAAATTTTTGAAAAATTCTCCCGAAATGGTTTTTTCCTGAAATTCCGCGTAAGAATCTCCATTGAATTGGGACAAAACGCGAAAGATTTCAGGTCAAACGGATGAGTATTCCCCCAAGAAAAAAATCAAACAGTTTCACACACGAGCGAACCTTCCTTTCATCCCGGGCAGTGATGAATAAAAAATTTATTGCGAATCTTGTAGGACGAACCTGGGGCTCAAATCTCAGCCAAAACTCAATAGACACAATGACGAATGTTTGGTAAAAGTTTCAGACCAAAATACCCAAGGAGTAAGGCGTAGTAAGTCCCACACCGAGAGTGAACAAAACTGGTTTTCCGAAAAAAAACGTCCTGGCTTTTCTTCCCCGTATCTTTTTTCTGTGATTTGTTTATAGACGTGCCTCCTTACCTGGGTGCAAACAACATACGAAAGTACTTGTGTGAATTTTTTCAGCGCAATACAGAACCAAAAAAATTGTAGAAAGTAGGATGAAATTTCACATGTTTTGTTAGAAGATAGCCTTGGTTTGCACAAAATTTCTGAAAAATTCTCTCGAAATGGTTTTTTTCTTGAAATTTCGCGTAAGAATCTCCATTGAATTTGGGACAAAACGCGACAGATTTCAGGTCAAACGGATGAGTATTCACCCAGGAAAAAAAATCAAATAGTTTCACACATGAACGGACCTTCCTTTCAGCCAGGGCAGTGATGAATAAAAAATTTATTGCGAATCTTGTAGGACGAACCTGGGGCTCAAATCTCAGCCAAAACTCAATAGACACAATGACGAATGTCTGGTAAAAGTTTCAGACCAAAATACCCAAGGAGTAAGACAAAGTAAGTCCCAGACCGAGAGTGAACAAAACCGGTTTTCCGAAAACAAAACGTCCTGGCTTTTCTTCCCCGTGTCTTCTTTCCGTGATTTGTTTATGGACGTGCCTCCTTACCTGGGTGCAAACAACATACGAAAATACTTGTGTGAATTTTTTCAGCGCAATACGGACTCGGAAAAAAATTGCAGAAAGTAGGGCAAAATTTCACAAGTTTTGCTAGAGGATAGCCTTGGTTTGCACAAAATTTCTGAAAAATTCTCCCGAAATGGTTTTTTTCCTGAAATTCTGCGTAAGAATCTCCACTGAATTTGGGACAATACGCAACTGATTTCAGGTCAGACGGATGAGTATTCACCCAGGAAAAAAATCAAATAGTTTCACACACGAACGAACCTTCCTTTCATACCTGACAATGATGAATAAAATATTTATTGCGAATCTTGTGGGACTAGTCTGAGGTTCAAATCTCAGTACAAACTCAACAGACACAATGACAAATGTCTGGTAAAAGTTTCAGACCAAAATACCCAAGGAGTAAGGCGCAGTAAGTCCCACACCGAGAGTGAACAAAAGCAGTTTTCTGAAAACAAAACGTCCTGGCTTTTCTTCGCCTTATCTTATTTTTGTGATTTGTTTATGGACGTGCCTACTTACCTGGGTGCAAACAACATACGAAAGTACTAACGTTAATTTTTTCAACCCAATACGGACCCGAAAAAAAATTGCAGAAAGTAGGGCGAAATTTCACAAATTTTGCTAGAGGATAGCGTTGGTGAACACAAAATTTCTGAAAAATTCTCCCGAAATGGTTTTTTCCAGAAATTCTGCGTAAGAATCTCCACTGAATTTGGGACAAAACGCGACAGGCTTCAGGTCAAACGGATGAGTATTCACCCAGGAGAAAAATCAAACAGTTTCACACACGAACGAACCTTCCTTTCAGCCCGGGCAGTGATGAATAAAAAATTTATTGCGAATCTTGTGGGACGAGTCTGAAGCTCAAATCTCATCCAAAACTCAATAGACACAATGACGAATGTCTGGTAAATCTTTCAGACCGAAATACCCAAGGAGTAAGGCGCAGTAAGTCCCACACCGAGAGTGAACAAAACCAGTTTTCCGAAAACAAAACGTCCTGGCTTTTCTTCCCCGTATCTTCGTTTTGTGATTTGTTTATGGACGTGCCTACTTACTTGGGTGCAAACAACATACGAAAGTACTTGTTTGAATTTGTTCAACGCAATACGGACTCACAAAAAAATTGAAGAAAGTATGGCGAAATTTCACAAGTTTTGCTAGAGGATAGCCTTGGTTTGCACAAAATTTCTGAAAAATTATCCCGAAATGGTTTTTTCCTGAAATTCCGCGTAAGAATCTCCACTGAATTTGGGACAAAACGCGACAGGCTTCAGGTCAAACGGATGAGTATTCACCCAGGAGAAAAATCAAACAGTTTCACACACGAACGAACCCTTCCTTTCAGCCCGGGCAGTGATGAATAAAAAATTTATTGCGAATCTTGTGGGACGAGTCTGAAGCTCAAATCTCATCCAAAACTCAATAGACACAATGACGAATGTCTGGTAAATCTTTCAGACCGAAATACCCAAGGAGTAAGGCGCAGTAAGTCCCACACCGAGAGTGAACAAAACCAGTTTTCCGAAAACAAAACGTCCTGGCTTTTCTTCCCCGTATCTTCGTTTTGTGATTTGTTTATGGACGTGCCTACTTACTTGGGTGCAAACAACATACGAAAGTACTTGTTTGAATTTGTTCAACGCAATACGGACTCACAAAAAAATTGAAGAAAGTATGGCGAAATTTCACAAGTTTTGCTAGAGGATAGCCTTGGTTTGCACAAAATTTCTGAAAAATTATCCCGAAATGGTTTTTTCCTGAAATTCCGCGTAAGAATCTCCACTGAATTTGGGACAAAACGCGACAGGCTTCAGGTCAAACGGATGAGTATTCACCCAGGAGAAAAATCAAACAGTTTCACACATAACGAACCCTCCTTTCAGCCCGGGCAGTGATGAATAAAAAATTTATTGCGAATCTTGTAGGACGAACCTGGGGCTCAAATCTCAGCCAAAACTCAATAGACACAATAACGAATGTCTGGTAAAAGTTTCAGACCAAAATACCCAAGGAGTAAGACAAAGTAAGTCCCAGACCAAGAGTGAACAAAACCGGTTTTCCGGAAACAAAACGTCCTGGCTTTTCTTCCCCGTATCTTCTTTTTGTGATTTTTTTATCGACGTGCCTACTTACCTGAGTGCAAACAACATACGAAAGTACTTGTGTGAATTTTTTCAGCGCAATACGGACCCAGAAAAAAATTGCAGAAAATATGGGGAAATTTCACAAGTTTTGCTAGAGGATAGCTTTGATTTGCACAAAATTTCTGAAAAATTCTCCCGAAATGGTTTTTTCCTGAAAATCCGCGTAGAAATCTCCACTGAATTTGGGAAAAAAAGCGACAGATTTCAGGTCAAACGGATGAGTATTCATCCACGAAAAAGATCAAACAGTTTCACACACGAACGAAACTTCCTTTCAGCCCGAGCAGTGATGAATACAAAATTTAATGCGAATCTTGTGGGACGAGTCTGGAGCTCAAATCTTAGCCAAAACTCAATAGACACAATGAAGAATGTCCGATAAGTGTTTCAGACGAAAATACCCAAGGAGTAAGGCGCAGTAAGTCCCACACCGAGAGTGAACAAAACCAGTTTTCCGAAAACTAAACATCCTGGCTTTTCTTCTCCGTATGTTCTTTTTGTGATTTGTTTATGGACATGCCTACTTACCTGGGTGCAAACAACATACGACAGTAATTGTGTGAATTTTTTCAGCGCAATACGGACCCCGAAAAAAATTGCAGAAAGCATGGGGAAATTTCACAAGTTTTGCTAGAGGATAGCCTTGATTTGCACAAAATTTCTGAAAAATTCTCCCGAAATGGTTTTTTCCTGAAATTCCGCCGTAAGAATCTCAACTGAATTTGGGACAAAACGCGATAGATTTCAGGTCAAACGGATGAGTATTCACCAAGGAGAAAAATCAAACAGTTTCACACACGAACGAACCTTCCTTTCAGCCCGGGCAGTGATGAATAAAAAATTTATTCCGAATCTTGTGGGAGGAGTCTGGAGCTCAAATCTCAGCCAAAACTCAATAGGCACAATGACGAATGTCTGGTAAATGTTTCAGACCGAAATACCCAGGGAGTAAGGTGCAGTAAGTCCAACACCGAGAGTGAACAAAACCAGTTTTCCGAAAACAAAACGTCCTGGCTTTTCTTCCCCGTATTTTCGTTTTGTGATTTGTTTATGGACGTGCCTACTTACCTGGGTGCAAACAACATACGAAAGTAATTGTGTGAATTTTTTCAACGCAATACGGACCCAAAACAAATTGAAGAAAGTATGGCTAAATTTCACAAGTTTTGCTAGAGGATAGCCTTGGTTTGCACAAAATTTCTGAAAAATTCTCCCGAAATGGTTTATTCCTGAAATTCCGCGTAAGAATCTCTACCGAATTTGGGACAAAACGCGACACATTTCAGGTCAAACGGATGAGTATTCACCCTGGAAAAAAATCAAACAGTTTCACACACGAACGAACCTTCCTTTAAGCCCGGGCAGTGATGAATAAAAAATTTATTGCGAATCTTGTGGGACGAGTCTGGAGCTCAAATCTCAGCCAAAACTCAATAGGCACAATGACGAATGTCTGGTAAATGTTTCAGACCGAAATACCCAAGGAGTAAGGTGCAGTAAGTCCCACACCGAGAGTGAACAAAACCAGTTTTCCGAAAACAAAACGTCCTGGCTTTTCTTCCCCGTATCTTCGTTTTGTGATTTGTTTATGGACGTGCCTACTTACCTGGGTGCAAAACACATACCAAAGTACTTGTGTGAATTTTTTAACGCAATACGGACCCAAAAAAAATTGAAGAAAGTATGGCTAAATTTCCCAAGTTTTGCTAAAGGATAGCCTTGGTTTGCACAAAATTTCTGAAAAATTCTCCCGACATGGTTTTTTCCTGAAATTCGGCGTAAGAATCTCCACTGAATTTGGGACAAAACGCGACAGATTTCAAGTCAAACGGATGAGTATTCACTCAGGAGAAAAATGAAACAGTTTCACACACGAACGAACCTTCCTTTCAGCCCGGGCAGTGATGAATAAAAAATTTATTGCGAATCTTGTGGGACGAGTCTGGAGCTCAAATCTAAGCTAAAACTCAATAGACACAATGACGAATGTCCGGTAAATGTTTCAGACCGAAATACCCAACGAGTAAGGTGAAGTAAGTCCCACACCGAGAGTGAACAAAACCAATTTTCCGAAAACAAAACGTCCTGGCTTTTCTTCCCCGTATCTTCTTTTTGTGATTTGTTTATGGACGTGCCTACTTGCCTGGGTGCAAACAACATACGAAAGTACTTGTATGAATTTTTTAAACGCAATACGGACCCAGAAAAAAATTAAAGAAAGTATGGCGAAATTTCCCAAGTATTGCTAGAGGATAGCCTTGGTTTGCTCAAAATTTCTGAAAAAATCTCCCTAAATGGATTTTTCCTGAAATTCCGCGTAAGAATCTCCACTGAATTTAGTACAAAACGCGACAGATTTCAGGTCAAACGGAGGAGTATTCACCCAGGAAAAAAATCAAACAGTTTCACACGCGAAGGAACCTTCCTTTCAGCCCGGGCAGTGATGAATAAAAAATTTATTGCGAATCCTGTGGGACGAGTGTGGAGCTCAAATCTCAGCCAAAACTCAATAGACACAACGACGAATGTCTGGTAAATGTTTCACACTGAAATACCAAAGGAGTAAGGCGCAGTAAGTCGCACACCGAGAGTGAACAAAACAAGTTTTCCGAAAACAAAACGTCCTGACTTTTCTTCCCCGTATCTTCTTTTTGTAATTTGTTTATGGACGTGCCTACTTACCTGGTTGCAAACAACATACAAAAGTACTTTTGTGAATTTTTTCAGCGCAATTCGGACCCGGAAAAAAATTGTTGAAAGTAAGGCGAAATTTTACAAGTTTTGCTAGAGGATAGCCTTGGTTTGCACAAAATTTCTGAAAAATTATACCGAAATGGTTTTTTCCTGAAATTCCGCGTAAGAATCTCCACTGAATTTGGGACAAAACGCGACAGATTTCAGGTCAAACGGATGAGTATTCACATAGGAGAAAAATCAAACAGTTTCACACACGAACGAACCTTCCTTTCAGCCCTGGCAGTGATGAATAAAAAATTTATTGCGAATCTTGTGGGACGAGTTTGGAGCTCAAATCTCAGCCAAAAATCAATATACACAATGACGAATGTCTGGTAAATGTTTCAGACCAAAATACCCAAGGAGTAAGGCGCAGTAAGTCGCACACCGAGAGTGAACAAAACCAGTTTTCCGAAAACAAAACGTCCTGGATTTTATTCCCCGTATCTTCTTTTTGTGATTTGTTTATGGACGTGCCTACTTACCTGGGTGCAAACAACATACGGAAGTACTTGTGTGAATTTTTTCAGCGCAATACGGACCCAGAAAAAAATTGCAGAAAGTAGGGCGAAATTTCACAAGTTTTTCTAGAGGATATCCTTGGTTTGCACAAAATTTCTGAAAAATTCTCCAGAAATGGTTTTTTACTGAAATTCCGCGTAAGAATCTCCACTGAATTTGGGACAAAACGCGACAAATTTCAGGTCAAACGGATGAGTATTCACTCAGGAGAAAACTCAAACAGTTTCACACACGAACGAACCTTCATTTCAGCCCGGGCAGTGATGAATAAAAAATTTATTGCGAATCTTGTGGGACGAGTTTGGAGCTCAAATCTCAGCCAAAACTCTATAGACACAATGACGAATGTCTGGTAAATGTTTCAGACCGAAATACCCAAGGAGTAAGGCGCAGTAAGTCCCACACCGAGAGTGAACAAAAGTAGTTTTCCGATAACAAAACGTCCTAGCTTTTCTTCCCTGTATCTTCTTTTTGTGATTTGTTTATGGACGTGCCTACTGACCTGAGTGCAAACAACATACGAAAGTACTTCTGTGAATTTTTTCAGCGCAATACGAACACGGAAAAAAATTGCAGGAAGTAGGGCGAACTTTCACAAGTTTTGCTAGAGGATATCCTTGATCTGCACAAAATTTCTGAAAAATTCTCCCGAAATGGGTTTTTCCTGAAATTCCGCGTAAGAATCTCCACTGAATTTGGGACATAACGCGACAGATTTCAGGTCAAACGGATGAGTATTCACTTAGGAAAAAACTCAAACAGTTTTACACACGAACGAACCTTCCTTTCAGCCCGGCAGTGATGAATAAAAAATTTATTGCGAATCTTGTGGGACGATTCTGGAGCTCAAATCTCAGCCAAAAATCAATAGACACAATGACGAATGTCTGGTAAATGTTTCAGACCAAAATACCGAAGGAGTAAGGCGCAGTAAGTCCCACACCGAGAGTAAACAAAAGCAGTTTTCCGAAAACAAAACGTCCTGGATTTTATTCCCCGTATCTTCTTTTTGTGATTTGTTTATGGACGTGCCTACTTACCTCGGTGCAAACAACATACGAAAGTACTTGTGTGAATTTTTTCAGCGCAATACGGACCCGGAAAAAAATTGCAGGAAGTAGGGCGAACTTTCACAAGTTTTGCTAGAGGATAACCTTGGTCTGCACAAAATTTCTGAAAAATTCTCTTGAAATGGTTTTTTCTTGAAATTCCGCGTAAGAATCTCCACTGAATTTGGGACAAAACGCGACAGATTTCAGGTCAAACGGATGAGTATTCACCCAGGAAAAAAATCAAACAGTTTCACACACGAACGGACCTTCCTCTCAGCCCGGGCAGTGATGAATAAAAAATTTATTGCGAATCTTGTGGGACGAGACTGGAGCTCAAATCTCAGCCAAAACTCAATAGACACAATGACGAATGTTTGGTAAATGTTGCAGACCGAAATACCCAAGGAGTAAGGCGCAGTAAGTCCCACACCGAGAGTGAACAAAACCAGTTTTCCGAAAACAAAACGTCCTGACTTTTTTTCCCCATATCTTCTTTTTGTGATTTGTTGATGGACATGCCTATTTACCTGGGTGCAAACAACATACAAAAGTACTTGTGTGAATTTTTTCAGCGCAATTCGGACCCGGAAAAAAATTGTAGAAAGTAGAGCGAAATTTCACAAGTTTTGCTAGAGGATAGCCTTGGTTTGCACAAAATTTCTGAAAAATTCTCCAAAAATGGTTTTTTCCTGAAATTCCGCATAACAATATCTGTTGAATTTGGGACAAAACGCGACAGGTTTCAGGTCAAACGGATGAGTATTCACCCAGGAAAAGAATCAAACAGTTTCACCCACGTTCGAACCATCCTTTCAGCCCGGGCAGTGATGAATAAAAAATTTATTGTGAAACTTGTGGGACGAGTCTGGAGCTCAAATCTCAGCCAAAACTCAATAGACACAATGAGGAATATCTGGTAAATGTTTCAGACCGAAATACCCAAGGAGTAAGGCGCAGTAAGTCCCACACCAAGAGTGAACAAAACCAGTTTTCCGAAAACAAAACGTCCTTGCTTTTCTTAACCGTATCTTCTTTTTGTGATTTGTTTATGGAAGTGCCTACTTACCTGGGTGCAAAAAACATAAGAAAGTACTTGTGTGAATTTTTTCAACGCAATTCCGACCCGGAAAAAAATTGTAGAAAGTAGGGCGAAATTTCACAAGTTTTGCTAGAGGATAGCCTGGGTTTGCACAAAATTTCTGAAAAATTCTCCCGAAATGGTTCTTTCCTTAAATTCTGCGTAAGAATCTCCACTGAATTTGGGACAAAACGCGACAAATTTAAGGTCAAACGGATTAGTATTCACCCAGGAAAAAAATCGAAAAGTTTCACACACGAACGAACCTTCCTTTCAGCCCGGGCAGTGATGAATAAAAAAGTTATTGCGAATCTTGTGGGACGATTCTGGAGCTCAAATCTCAGCCAAAACTCAATAGACACAATGACGAATGTCTGGTAAATGTTTCAGACCAAAATACCCAAGGAGTAAGGCGCAATAAGTCCCACACCGAGAGTGAACAAAACCAGTTTTCCGAAAACAAAACGTCCTGGCTTTTTTTCCCCGTATCTTCTTTTTGTGATTTGTTTATGGACGTGCCTACTTACCTGGGTGCAAACAACATACGAAAGTACTTGTGTTAATTTTTTCAGCGCAATACGGACCCGGAAAAAAAATGCAGAAAGTAGGTCGAAATTTCACAAGTTTTGCTAGAGATAGCCTTGGTCTGCACAAAATTTCTGAAAAATTCTCCCGAAATGGTTTTTTCCTGAAATTCCGCGTAAGAATCTCCACTGAATTTGGGACAAAACGCGACAGATTTCAGGTCAAATGGATGAGTATTCACCCAGGAAAAAAATCAAACAGTTTCACACACGAACGAACCTTCCTTTCAGCCCGGGCAGTGATGAATAAAAAATTTATTGCGAATCTTGTAGGACGAGTCTGGAGCTCAAATATCAGCCAAAACTCAATAGACACAATGACGAATGTCTGGTAAATGGTTCAGACCGAAATACCCAAGGAGTAAGGCGCAGTAAGTCCCACACCGAGAGTGAACAAAAGCAGTTTTCTGAAAACAAAACGTCCTGGCTTTTCTTCGCCTTATCTTATTTTTGTGATTTGTTTATGGACGTGCCTACTTACCTGGGTGCAAACAACATACGAAAGTACTTACGTTAATTTTTTCAACCCAATACGGACCCGGAAAAAAATTGCAGAAAGTAGGGCGAAATTTCACATGTTTTGCTAGAGGTTGCCTTGGTTTGCACAAAATTTCTGCAAAATTCTCCCGAAATGGTTTTTTCCTGAAATTTCGCATAAGAATCTCCACTGAATTTGGGACAAAACGCAACAGATTTCAGGTCAAACAGATGAGTATTCACCCAGGAAAAAAATCAAACAGTTTCACACACGAACGAACCTTCCTTTCAGCTCGGGCAGTGATGAATAAAAATATTATTGCGAATCTTGTGGGATGAGTCTGGAGCTCAAATCTTAGCCAAAACTCAATAGACACAATGAAGAATGTATGGTAAATGTTTCAGACCAAAATACCCAAGGAGTAAGGCACAGTAAGTCCCACACCGAGAGTGAACAAAACCGGTTTTCCAAAAACAAAATGTCCTGGCTTTTCTTCCCCGTATCTTCTTTCTGTGATTTGTTTATGGACGTGCCTACTGACCTGAGTGCAAACAACATACGAAAGTACTTCTGTGAATTTTTTCAGCGCAATACGAACACGGAAAAAAATTGCAGGAAGTAGGGCGAACTTTCACAAGTTTTGCTAGAGGATATCCTTGATCTGCACAAAATTTCTGAAAAATTCTCCCGAAATGGGTTTTTCCTGAAATTCCGCGTAAGAATCTCCACTGAATTTGGGACATAACGCGACAGATTTCAGGTCAAACGGATGAGTATTCACTTAGGAAAAAACTCAAACAGTTTTACACACGAACGAACCTTCCTTTCAGCCCGGCAGTGATGAATAAAAAATTTATTGCGAATCTTGTGGGAGGAGTCTGGAGCTCAAATCTCAGCCAAAAATCAATAGACACAATGACGAATGTCTGGTAAATGTTTCAGACCAAAATACCGAAGGAGTAAGGCGCAGTAAGTCCCACACCGAGAGTAAACAAAAGCAGTTTTCCGAAAACAAAACGTCCTGGATTTTATTCCCCGTATCTTCTTTTTGTGATTTGTTTATGGACGTGCCTACTTACCTCGGTGCAAACAACATACGAAAGTACTTGTGTGAATTTTTTCAGCGCAATACGGACCCGGAAAAAAATTGCAGGAAGTAGGGCGAACTTTCACAAGTTTTGCTAGAGGATAACCTTGGTCTGCACAAAATTTCTGAAAAATTCTCTTGAAATGGTTTTTTCTTGAAATTCCGCGTAAGAATCTCCACTGAATTTGGGACAAAACGCGACAGATTTCAGGTCAAACGGATGAGTATTCACCCAGGAAAAAAATCAAACAGTTTCACACACGAACGGACCTTCCTCTCAGCCCGGGCAGTGATGAATAAAAAATTTATTGCGAATCTTGTGGGACGAGACTGGAGCTCAAATCTCAGCCAAAACTCAATAGACACAATGACGAATGTTTGGTAAATGTTGCAGACCGAAATACCCAAGGAGTAAGGCGCAGTAAGTCCCACACCGAGAGTGAACAAAACCAGTTTTCCGAAAACAAAACGTCCTGACTTTTTTTCCCCATATCTTCTTTTTGTGATTTGTTGATGGACATGCCTATTTACCTGGGTGCAAACAACATACGAAAGTACTTGTGTGAATTTTTTCAGCGCAATTCGGACCCGGAAAAAAATTGTAGAAAGTAGAGCGAAATTTCACAAGTTTTGCTAGAGGATAGCCTTGGTTTGCACAAAATTTCTGAAAAATTCTCCAAAAATGGTTTTTTCCTGAAATTCCGCATAACAATATCTGTTGAATTTGGGACAAAACGCGACAGGTTTCAGGTCAAACGGATGAGTATTCACCCAGGAAAAGAATCAAACAGTTTCACCCACGTTCGAACCATCCTTTCAGCCCGGGCAGTGATGAATAAAAAATTTATTGTGAAACTTGTGGGACTAGTCTGGAGCTCAAATCTCAGCCAAAACTCAATAGACACAATGAGGAATATCTGGTAAATGTTTCAGACCGAAATACCCAAGGAGTAAGGCGCAGTAAGTCCCACACCAAGAGTGAACAAAACCAGTTTTCCGAAAACAAAACGTCCTTGCTTTTCTTAACCGTATCTTCTTTTTGTGATTTGTTTATGGAAGTGCCTACTTACCTGGGTGCAAAAAACATAAGAAAGTACTTGTGTGAATTTTTTCAACGCAATTCCGACCCGGAAAAAAATTGTAGAAAGTAGGGCGAAATTTCACAAGTTTTGCTAGAGGATAGCCTGGGTTTGCACAAAATTTCTGAAAAATTCTCCCGAAATGGTTCTTTCCTTAAATTCTGCGTAAGAATCTCCACTGAATTTGGGACAAAACGCGACAAATTTAAGGTCAAACGGATTAGTATTCACCCAGGAAAAAAATCGAAAAGTTTCACACACGAACGAACCTTCCTTTCAGCCCGGGCAGTGATGAATAAAAAAGTTATTGCGAATCTTGTGGGACGATTCTGGAGCTCAAATCTCAGCCAAAACTCAATAGACACAATGACGAATGTCTGGTAAATGTTTCAGACCAAAATACCCAAGGAGTAAGGCGCAATAAGTCCCACACCGAGAGTGAACAAAACCAGTTTTCCGAAAACAAAACGTCCTGGCTTTTTTTCCCCGTATCTTCTTTTTGTGATTTGTTTATGGACGTGCCTACTTACCTGGGTGCAAACAACATACGAAAGTACTTGTGTTAATTTTTTCAGCGCAATACGGACCCGGAAAAAAAATGCAGAAAGTAGGTCGAAATTTCACAAGTTTTGCTAGAGATAGCCTTGGTCTGCACAAAATTTCTGAAAAATTCTCCCGAAATGGTTTTTTCCTGAAATTCCGCGTAAGAATCTCCACTGAATTTGGGACAAAACGCGACAGATTTCAGGTCAAATGGATGAGTATTCACCCAGGAAAAAAATCAAACAGTTTCACACACGAACGAACCTTCCTTTCAGCCCGGGCAGTGATGAATAAAAAATTTATTGCGAATCTTGTAGGACGAGTCTGGAGCTCAAATATCAGCCAAAACTCAATAGACACAATGACGAATGTCTGGTAAATGTTTCAGACCGAAATACCCAAGGAGTAAGGCGCAGTAAGTCCCACACCGAGAGTGAACAAAAGCAGTTTTCTGAAAACAAAACGTCCTGGCTTTTCTTCGCCTTATCTTATTTTTGTGATTTGTTTATGGACGTGCCTACTTACCTGGGTGCAAACAACATACGAAAGTACTTACGTTAATTTTTTCAACCCAATACGGACCCGGAAAAAAATTGCAGAAAGTAGGGCGAAATTTCACATGTTTTGCTAGAGGTTGCCTTGGTTTGCACAAAATTTCTGCAAAATTCTCCCGAAATGGTTTTTTCCTGAAATTTCGCATAAGAATCTCCACTGAATTTGGGACAAAACGCAACAGATTTCAGGTCAAACAGATGAGTATTCACCCAGGAAAAAAATCAAACAGTTTCACACACGAACGAACCTTCCTTTCAGCTCGGGCAGTGATGAATAAAAATATTATTGCGAATCTTGTGGGATGAGTCTGGAGCTCAAATCTTAGCCAAAACTCAATAGACACAATGAAGAATGTATGGTAAATGTTTCAGACCAAAATACCCAAGGAGTAAGGCACAGTAAGTCCCACACCGAGAGTGAACAAAACCGGTTTTCCAAAAACAAAATGTCCTGGCTTTTCTTCCCCGTATCTTCTTTCTGTGATTTGTTTATGGACGTGCCTCCTTACCTGGATGCAAACAACATACGAAAGTACTTACGTTAATTTTTTCAACGCAATACGGACCCGGAAAAAAATTGTTGAAAGTAGGGCGAAATTTCACAAGTTTTGCTAGAGGATAGCCTTGGTTTGCACAAAATTTCTGAAAAATTCTCCCAAAATGGTTTTTTCTTGAAAGTCCACGTAAGAATCTCCACTGAATTTGGGACAAAACGCGACAGATTTCAGGTCAAACGGATGAGTATTCACCCAGGAAAAAAATCAAACAGTTTCACAACACGAACTACAAATAAAAAATTTAAAAACATTACAACTATTAAAATAACAAATAATTATTGTACATGATCTTTTAGTCATAGATTTTTTTCAAAAGCTTGGGTACCTCTATTATTTTCTTTTAATATATTATTTGTTTATAAAAAAAATAACAAATAATAAATATTGTTTTAAGAATACTTTTATTTCAAAAATAGTAATATTAACATCTTAATTTTTTAAGATTTCTCTCAATTAAATATCTTAACATAAAAAAATAAATAAAACTTAAGATTATAGAATCTTCTCATTAAAATATGTTCACATATAATATAAAGGTTAAATAAATAAAAAAATCTTGAATTGTAAAAATATAAATACCATTATATGAAAAGTATACATTTTTTTACCTATCAAATAAACTATTAATAAAGATGTGAATTTACCTATTTGAGTAAAAATTGTATAAAAAGATATTAAAAAGAAATTTAACGGAACATAATCTAGAAAAAACTAATACACTTTAGAATGAGATTTATTGAATTTCTCTAAGCTTGTCATTTCACTTCCCAAGTGAAGCATCCATGCAGAGTTTGGATTTTCAACCATGGCTGATAGGATCAGTAATTTTCTAGATTCACTCCTTTGCTACATTTTATTAATTCTGGATTTACTAATCTGAATATATTCCAGTAAAAATATTCTTGAATGATTTTTTTCTTCCAGATTTCCTATTCCAGAAATACTCTTTATTTACGGAATCTCTATTTTAGAAATACTTTTTTCTTACGGAACCCATATCAGAATCATATAAAACTGTAAAAGGATAATTTCGATATTTTAAAGAATATAGGGTTGCAGGAAGGAAAATGTAGGGGTACAGAGAGAAACTCTCTAAATTCTTTCTACATCCAATCTTTTTGAATTTGGAGTTTTAAATTTCCAAAAATACTCTTTATTTCAAAAATGAAAATTCAGAATTGAAAATAATTCATTCTAGAGAAGTAGATCTCAAAGAGATGACACTTTTCTTCCTGCGCCTCCATACATTCTTCTCCCACCTCCGTAAATTTTCATATTTCCAAAAATACCCCTCTATAGTATTCTGAATTACGTAATCCGGAAGTTTTTTTTCAAATTTGTAATTAGCTTCCGGATTACATAATCCAGAAGCCTTTTTTCATATGCATGATTAATTTCCAAATTATATAATCTGGAAGTCTTTTTTAGCTTATGGATTATGTAATATAGAAGTCTTTTTTCAAATGCGTGTCCAGAATACATAATCCGGAAGCTAATCTATGAGAGTGGCACAATAAGGATAAAAATGTATTTTCATGTTGTGTATGGGATGACAGAAGAATCTTGGAGGTACAAGAAGAAACAACCAAAGAGAGTAGTGTGTTGTGGGTATAAAGATCCAAAACAAAAATCAAAATCCCATTTTAAATAAAACAAAAAACAAAAATTCGTTTTAGAAAAAAAATTCTAGAAACATATTCTGAAAAAGGTCCAAAATGAATTTTTATATAACCCTATTTTATTTTATTTAAGAACATTTTCGTCTTTTCATACTAAAATTGGACTAATCCATTTAACTCACTCTGAACCCTAAACCCTAACTAACCAGCAGATAGGATTTGAGGATATTTATATTTAAATTGAAATTTAAAAAACAAAATAGTACAAAATAACATTTAACGTTAGAAGATAATCCATGATAGTAAATATGACTCTTGAGAGAATATTTTGTTCTATTATTAGTTTTTGAAAAAAGTTAGATGAAATAATAAACTTAAAATCTATTTGATGGATTGGTGGAAAGATGGTTTATTAGTAAAAGTCTAAAACTTCTTTTTTATAATTTTTAAAACTATATTTCTAAACAACACCTTCATTCTATCTTCAATACCTTAAACAAGATTAATTGACCTATTTTAGCATCTTAGTGTAAATAAGATCATATTAATTTTAACATATCCTCTACGTATGTTTACTATATAATTATATAACTATTTTATTATATTATATATACGCGATTAACACGAGGCAGATATTGTCAATCATGTTATTTTTTTATTTTAAATTTTATTTTATATATTGGACTAATTGTTCATGTCAATTAGAAAAACAACCCTTTCATGCATTTATGTAGTATGGTATATTTTATCTATTTATAATTTTTTTAATTTATTTGTAACATATATGCATGTCAAAATCAGCTTGTCATATTCTTAGTATTTAATAGTAGCCTAACTTTTTATGATTTGATTCTTTGATATGATCATATTAAACGTTTTCAAAATTATATTTTCTGTTATCATATATTATTTACAAATATTATAATTGAATCAGTACACATATTTGTCTTTTGTAATAATCACCATTTGCACCAAAAATATTTTTTTATAAGGGTTGGTGGACTTGCTATATATTTATTTAATTAATTATTTGTCAATAAAAAAAACTAAAAATATCATATGTTATCTAATTTAGTCTGACACTTCAACAATCAACTATCATATGTTATTTTTATAAAAAATATATTATTAAAAAATATATATATAAACCAATAGACCAAAATGCATATATATAAAAAATCTAAGAAAATCAATAGTTAGGTTATTTATTAATAGTTTTAGTTTTCCCCCTAAATTTAAAGATATAGTACAATTTTGTTTGTACAGAATGATATAGTTATATAACCCTTTTATGTCTTTAGTCAAATTTGATGGGTTTTAAATTTCTCCATTCGCGTTTTATATAAATTTTTTTTCTCGTTTTGTATTTAATTTAACACACGTTCATTGTATGTATTTAAATTTGATTTGTTGCATATTTTAAAAAATGTACTACTTTTATTTAATAACAAACCTACAATTGTTAAATTTTCTTCCTCAATATTAGGGGTTAATGTTCAATTAACCCTGTTGTAAACTTTAGTTAGAGTATCATGATTGAATTAATCTTTGTTAATTAAAGTATAGTAAGTGAAATGAATCTATAATTAAAGTATATAGTAAGAAAATTAATCTATACCTTTTCTTACTCTTTGAATAGATTTATTTAAAATATAAAAAATTTATTACAATTAATACTTTCTTATATACGGTTTAGACTGACAATTTTAACTGAATAAAATTAGTTAATTTCATTTATAATTAATTATTTAAATAGAGAGGGAATATTCTGGTAGAAAAGAAACACTGTTTTATTTTGAAATGGTGCCTCAGCCGCCACTGACAGATTCATTTCCCCATTTGCAGCCCCACTTGTTCTATTGCCTTTTCTTCACATAAAAAGTTAGAAACTAGAATAAATATTCAGACCAATATAAACACAAATAAATATATATATATATATAATTATAAATTATATAAATTGATAATAAAGATTTCCTTGCATAAATATATTTTATTTTTAGTAGAAAAATGTTTCTTATGAATAATTCAAAATAATTTGTTACTTATTTTTATAATTATATAAAAATTTATATAATAAGTATTTTTTTTAATAAAAAGTTCTTTGTTAGTATAATAAATTTAAGATTTTAGAAAATTAATGTATTTTTTTTTAAATTATATTAGAATCGTGATAGAGTTATAAAAAATTCAATAATTATTTTTTAAATTGGATACTTCATCGATACGTGTCTTACAAGTATCGAGGTTCGATACGTGTATCCGATACGGACATATAATTTAAAAAAAAGTTAGCGAAATTCATACGTTATAAATATAATCCATATACCATTCAAAATTGTGTGTTACAGAAAGTCACAAATTTTTAAAAATATATTAAAGATATTTAATTTTTAGAATTGGGAAGAAATATTGAAAAATAAAAAAATGTTAATAGTGCACTTCTCACACATTTTTGTAATGAAGTCTTTTTATCGACCAACAAAATTTATTATAGGTTATGGTAATACAAAAATCATATTAAAAATAATATATATATATATTAATAAATGTCACAATTTATTTATTCTTTTCTTTTATTTGAAGAAAAAAACTCTCGTACGAAAAGTGGCGAGAGAAAAGTCCGAGGAGATAAAAAATGTTAATACCAAAATTTCCTAATTAGAATATTATTAAATGACATCTTTTTTATGAGCAAGAAACATGAAAAAAAATATACATTTGAATATTTCATACGAGCATAGTGGTCAAAATTAAAAATTAGTTAATCATACATTTTGATATATACAACGAATCGTGAATTCCTAAATAAAAATAATGCACATAACTTTTTTAAGTGGTTAATATATATATATATATATATAATTTGTCTTTAAAAGTTGTTTGATAAGTTAAAGAAATAAAGTATTTTTAAATCATCTTTAAATCCATATTCTTAAGTAACATCATATTTTTAGTAAACCAAAATAAATATAAATTTCATTTTTATTGATATAAAGACGAGTTAGGTATAAATTGCTTATTGTTAAAAGTAATAAATACTTCTATTGAAACCTTGTGAAGTCGAATATTTCTTTCAAACACAATTTATTTTATATATCCAATGGTATTAATCACTTATTAAAAAATAAAATAAGAATTTAACTATGAGATGTGTATCTGTTAGAATTAATCTACACTTAAATCCACGTTTATAAAAAATAAATAAATTAATAATATATAAATGAAGTAAATATAATTTTACAAGTTGATTATGTGAAAATATGTTAGATTTAATCTTATAGATTTGATTTTGAGGAAAAAAAATATTATATTTGTTCTAATTGAATGAATAATTTAAATATTATTTATTTGAATTCATCATAGTTATCCGTGTTTGTTCCATAGATGTTGTGAGGTGGCTGTTCGTGCACGTGTTCCCAATAGCCTTCTTGTTTGACTATAGAATTCTTTGTTTGCATTATAAAATTGTTTCTTTTTTATCACTAAACCACAATTACATGTCTCTCATTATTATTTTTTTAATATTAAGAGCATTTCTTGTAGTTCTATAATGAATTTTTCCATTCGAAGAAACCACACATCAAAGAAATTTATCATTAAAAAAATCTTACACAATTGTTTATACATTAAACACTTTTTCAGAGGTTGCTGTTTTTCTGTTCAAAGTTGATTTTCTAGTTGGATAATGATATACTAATTTGAAAGTCGTTTTTAGCATTTTATACATTAATTTTTTTTATATGTGGGTATGTTTAATTCTAGCCATTGAGATCATCGTAATCCTTGAATTGTAAAGAAAAAGGGGTTGATGTAAAATATACTTTAATGATGATTGTAAAGAAAAAGGGATTGATGTAAAATAGAGTTAATGATGATTGTAAAGAAAAAGGAATTGATGTAAAATAGACTTAATAATGATTAAAATATCAGATTTTGATTTTGATTTATATATATATATATATATATAAATTTTGATCGTATTCTATTTTTATTAGGATTATTTTGTTTCTTTGTAATATGATTAAGATATTCTTAAAAAATATATTTTTTTTTAATGTAAAAAAAGTTATTAAAAGTAAAAATATATATAACTTTTCAAAGTAAAAATATATAAATTCTTAAATTATGGAGCACAAAAGATATCAACGGTTAAACAAGGATTAATAATAGTCTGTTTGGGTTAATGTTTATACGAAATTCAATGCACCACAACCTCAAATGAAAGTAATTGATAAAAATTCCATTAAACAATCATTATTGCTAATACAATTCTGATTGTTGTTCTAAGCAATGAATAAACAATTCCCCACTAATCATATTATCTTGTTGTTTTTTGTTTGTTTGTTTAAGATTAAATTATAAACTTAACATTATTAATTACCCCTAGAAAATGGCGTACAATTAATTATACTAGTTTCCCATAAATTAATGGATAAATTATTGCCAACTACTCTTATTATACGTGTGGTTTCAAAAGACCAAATTATAAATTTAGTTCATATCTTTTTCATTTGTTTTACTTTTTATAAAGAAAATGCATTTTATTCATTATTTAATTTCTACTTGAGATTTTTTTATCAATTAATTCCTATCGTTTATTCAAATTATTCCCGTAAGTTTTCTTTATCATGTAGGTATATATATATATATATATACACATATATATATACATATACACATATATATATATACATATACATATATATACATATATATATACATATACACATATATATATACATATACATATATATATATATACGTATATATATATACATATATACATATATATATATACATATATATATATATATATATATATATATATATAAAGACCAAAAAGTTAGAATTTTACTATGCACTCATTAAAATGAAAAGTCACCTAAAAGGTGGCAACAAATATATATGACCAAATATAATATCTTGTGACTTTGTCAAAGACTTATTTTTTTTTTCGTAAAAAAGATAGAGTATTATTTTTCGTAAAAAGAATAAATGAAAATGGCAATAATGCAAGGATTAGTTTTTTCATTTGACAATTTTTTAAAAATTATGTTCATTTCACCATAAAAGAGAGAAAAAAGAATATTAAAAACGTGATGAATAATGAAAACGAGAAGGAAACGTAAGAGATGGTATAACATTTTGTAACGTTTTCCACAAAAGACAATCAAATAGTTGGTTTTCGATGACTAATTAGCGTTTGAATATATATGGTGAGTTATGATGGAAAATTGGAATCAAAATTTCTGAGGCAAGAGCCTATATAAATACAAATGAAACCTTAGAAAACCAAACACATTCATATTTACAAATCATACATCAAACTTATTTTATCCTTGTTTTGTATCACCTAGAAACCATGTGGTCTTTGATAACGGATCCCATCAGAACACTTTTTGGAAATGTTCTTCACCATCTCATCCACAAAGACTTCCATGAAGCAGTGGCCAAAATGACCATAATAGATGCTTTTCTCTTCATTGTATGCAACTAATTCCCTCTACATCTTATCATCATAACATATAGTTGTTACTTCAGTGATTCTTAAAACATTTATCCGAGTTTTTCTTAGAATCCTGATATGTATATACTCAATTAATAGTTGTTTATAAGGTAGTGGGGTTGGTTTTCAAATTTTAAGTCATTTTTTAGCTAATTGTGAAAGATAGATAAACAGTTGAAGTTTTCTTGATGTGTATGTTTTTTTTTTCTTTGTAAGAGAGTTATATCACCTCTAAAGCGGGTCATATTTATTATAACTTTTATTCATTACAAGAAAATCTAAAATTACATATCATATTACATACGGATAGAAATTCGTATGTAAGTAAATATTACATATGGATATTTCTTCTATGCTTGGTAATAAAATTTTATCAAAAGTTTTAAGTTGTGATGATGATGAAATGAGTTTGTTTTCTCTTTTTAAATGGTTTATGCAGATTGTTCATTCCATTGACAAGGTGGGGATATGGCCACGTCTACCTGTATTCTTAGGGCTATTGTATCTGGCTATTAGACGCCACCTTCACCAAGAGTACAATCTCTTCAACGTTGGAACAACACCAGTAGGAATTAGGTTCAACCCTTCTGATTTTCCATACAGAACAGCTGATGGAAAATATAATGATCCTTTCAATGAAGTTGCTGGCAGCCAAGGCACTTTCTTTGGCAGAAATATGCTCCCTGTTGATCAGAAGAAAAAGGTCCACAATCAATCATATATATATATATAAAGCTACTTTGTTGATTTGTTCTTATTATATAGTTTCATGGTGGTGAGTTTTGAAGGCATAGTTTTGTGTGTGCAGGTGTTGAAGCCTGATCCAATGGTGGTAGCCACTAAACTACTAGCCAGGAGAACATACAAGGACACAGGGAAGCAATTCAATGTGATAGCAGCTTCTTGGATTCAGTTTATGATTCACGATTGGATCGATCATCTTGAGGATACCAAACAGGTCCTAATTATATGACAGTAATCAATTTCTAAAACTCATTTCAAAATTAGTACTAAAACAAAGTATGCCTAACTCAACTTCATAGAACTGATTTATTATCGGATCTCAGAACACCTATAAATATATATTGTCTCACGCATGAACTATCACCTCGGCTTGAAGGGGTGTGTAGATAATTTCATAGTACATAACTGGATGCAAACTTCACCTCATAAGTTGATTTTATAAGGATGAGTTAGACGTAAAGTCGAACTTCTTAATATTATATATTCCGTATATTTTCTCTTTTTCTTTCAACTTTGTACATATCAAACCTAGTGAAACATATGTATTTACATGTTAACTGTGCATAATGATGCCTTTTTACTGAGATAATGAAGATGTCTAATTTGTCGATGGAATTGTGATACATATATATATAGATTGAACTCACTGCACCAAGAGAAGTTGCAAGCCAATGCCCTCTCAAATCTTTCAAGTTCTTCAAGACTAAGGAATTTCCCACTGGATTCTACGAGATCAAATCCGGATCATCAAACATTCGAACACCTTGGTGGTAAGATTTCTACCACACTTTATCTCAGCCAAAAGTTAAAAGTCAATGTTGACATGATTTTCATTCCTGCTAAGAAATGATATTGATAGAAACTCATAATTTCAAAGAAGAAAAAAAGATAACTTAGATGAAAAAAAGTAGAATTTAAACTAAAAGAATGCAACTTGTGTAACGTTTGTCTTTTGGTGCATGCACGCATGCATGTATAATGTTCCCGTGTATAAAATAATGCGTGGGGCACCTTAATAGGTATTTGTAGCAAAATAAGTAATAAATATTAATAACACTTTGAAGGCTTCAAAGGGTCTGCAAAAGGGTCGTGGAAAGTGATGTGATTTGGTTAGAGATAGTTGGTGCTACGCTACAAAGCTATATTAATGTTTAGTTGTTAAACTTGTCTTAATCAGATCAAATCTGTCTAATGAAAACAAAACTATCAGTATAAATATACAATACGTTCTTGTTAATGATGTAACGAGAGTTATTTTTGACCTAATCAAATATTATATAAAATAAGCCTAACCAAATCCAACAACTAACTACTAATAAATACAGATGTTAGTTTGCAATATAATTAACTTACTAAACTAATGTTGACTTCTTTTTTATTTCATATCTTTTTATCATAATAAATAAATAAATTAATTAAATTGAGATATTTTAGGAATATCTCGATCCTTATATAAAGTCATCTAGAATCAATTTTAAAAAATTCATACACAAATCAGAATACAAAAATTAGATCAATATGGTCTATCCTTCCGCTTTTAAAAATCTTCTTATTTTATGTTTTCACAGCTCAACTACCAGCTATTTCCCGCATATAACCCCATTTAAAAATCTTCTTATTTTATGTTTTCACAGCTCAACTACCAGCTATTTCCCCGCATATAACCCCATATATTTAATTAACGTTTTTATTCATTCTGCTGATCATAAAACTCAATTTTTGGCTCACAATAACTTTGAATTTAAAATAGTGTAAAAGTTAAAACTTGCAGATATAAAACTTATTGTAGTCTCTGACAAGGTCTTTAACTTGCATGGATTTGGTTGGTGAATAGGGATGCAAGTGCTGTATATGGAAGCAATGGAGAAGTTTTACAGAAAGTGAGAACTTTCAAAGATGGAAAGGTAAAGATATCAAAAGATGGAAACCTTCTGCATAATGAAAACGGAACAGCAATTGCAGGTGACATCCGCAACAGTTGGGCTGGTGTTTCAACTTTACAGTCCCTTTTCATTCAAGAACACAATGCAGTTTGCGATTCTCTCAAGGTATAATTAGTGATGAACTCTTCATCATGGAAAAACTAACCAATGAAAAGAAAATACTAACATTTCCATTTTATTTTTCTCTCTCAGAAAAATTACCCTCATTTGAATGATGAAGAACTTTATCGCCATGCAAGATTGGTGACTTCAGCTGTGATTGCAAAGGTTCACACCATTGATTGGACTGTGGAGCTTCTTAAAACTGACACTCTTCTTGCAGGCATGCGTGCCAACTGGTAAGACACAATTCTCACACAGTTACATTAACCATTACAAATAATTTTAACATTTAAAAAAAAAGTATCTGTTGAAATAATACTTTATTGGAATAGTATAAATGGTAATAATAAGCTTTAGCATATATTATTTATTAAATTAAAATAATAATCTTATGAATTGCACCTTCTTCATAATACTTTTTATAATTTAATAATAATATTTTTATCCACAAAAATAATAAATAAATATATATTAGAGTATTTGAAGGATGCTTCGTATACAAAATATTAGAAAATTCATATGATTCTTTTTGAAAAAATCATATAAGAAAATTGACATTCTTGTATAAATCCTACAAAATATGCATCTGGTAATTTTTTTTATCGATAAAAAATAAATTAAATAAACATAGAGTACTTGAGGGTACTCCAACCTTTATACAAAAGAGGTAAGGTTGTTAATATACTCTTTAACACATACCTACCGAATCACTATACCAGATGTCTTGACCATCCTAAAGTGGTCCATGTTTATTTATTTTTTACTTGATAAAAAAAACCATAACAGATGTATATTATCCAACAAAAACATGTGTAATTCCAATTGATTTATATATGATTATTTTGGGTAACAAATTGTGAAAAATTATTTTTCATGTGTGTTTTAAGTGCACTGGAATTTTGTTGTTTCTTATATATAAAGGTTGAGATATTCCTAGTGAAGAAAAAAAAAAAAACAAGACAGAACAAATTCCTACTCCTTTCAAACTTTCCAAGGTTTTACACAACCTATGCATATGATAATAATGTATTGTGTATTTTGCAGGTATGGGTTGCTGGGGAAGAAATTTAAGGATACATTTGGACATGTTGGTGGATCCATTTTGGGAGGATTCGTGGGTATGAAGAAGACAGAAAATCATGGTGTGACATACTCTTTAACAGAGGAATTTGTGAGTGTTTATAGAATGCACTCACTCCTACCTGATAACCTACAACTCAGAGACATATCTGCCACTCCTGGCCCAAACAAATCTCCACCAGTAATCAAAGAGTAAGATAATATCAAATCTTCTCCAAACCCTTTTTTTTCCTCCATATATTATAAGAATTCTTAAACTAATTTGCACCCCTTAAATTGATATTGAATTTTCACAATTCTTCTTAATTCTTTTTAAATTAATATATTTCTCTTTGTTTGGAATAGCTATTAGATTATTTCAATCATATATATATATATAAATTATAATCAGTTTTTAGATAATTAATTTCATTCGGATATGAAATAAAGACTTTTACATGAAAAAAAGTATATGTACAAGGAAAAATTTGTTTAAAAATAGCATAATTTGTTTTTCAGATTCATAAAAGTAGCTTATTTTTGTTTTAGGAAACGATTCTTTTACAAAATTTCAGTTATTGTCCATAATTTTTAAACAAAAAAAAAATAACTTAAATGTTTAGGAAAAACCTTTCCCCAAATGCTCTTTATTTATTTTAATCTAATTAATAAATGTTTGAAGAAAGAGTAAACATTATGGTTATCTATCTCCTTCAATCACAGTAAGAAAGAAAAAAAAAATTATCTCATTAAGCATTTTATTATTTCTTACAACAAATTTGTTTGCTGATTGAGAAGGGCTATAATAATCAAAGACTAATACAAAAATTTCTTCATTTATTGTAGAATTCCTATGAAAAACTTGATTGGACTACCTGGAGAGAAAACATTAACAGACATAGGAGTTGCAAGACAACTTGTGTCAATGGGTCACCAAGCTTGTGGGGCATTGGAGCTTTGGAATTATCCAGAGTGGCTTAGAGACCTTGTACCTCAAAACATGGATGGCACAGAAAGGTCTGAACATGTGGACTTGGCTGCACTTGAAAGTAAGATATACAAGTTTTAATCTTAAGATCTGCTTATTAAGAAGGGCCAAGAACTAACCCTACAATTATGATGCAGTTTACAGGGATAGGGAAAGGAATGTGGCTAGATACAACCAATTTAGGAAGGCATTGCTGTTGATACCTATCTCAAAGTGGGAAGATCTAACAGATGACAAGGAAGCAATTGAAGTATTGGAAGAGGTATATGGAGATGATGTTGAAGAACTTGATCTGCTGGTAGGTCTCATGGCAGAGAAGAAAATCAAGGGTTTTGCAATCAGTGAGACAGCTTTTGTAATATTCCTCCTAATGGCAAGCAGGTAAAAGGAATGAAAATTAAAAGCAACCCTTTTAATCTATTTTCATGTATACTTGCTTCAACTTAATGCTTCCAACAATTGTACAAATTCTATATTTGTAAGATTTGTTAGGAATTGTGGTTAATAGTTAGATTGTGAGTAAAAGGAGTATGAAAATGTGATAAGTTTTAGTTTATACTATTTAGGGATATTAACATGGTGCTTAATATTTGCGATCATATCTGCACTAATGCATCGGATTCTATTAGAATTTTGTAGTTAAGTGTATTTAGGGGAAAGTAATATTAGGATGGGTGACTTTCTAGGAAGTCCAAGTTTTACACCTCTTTTTAAAGCTAATAAAAAAAACAAAAAATAGGGTGTTAACAAAATGTATGAGGTTGATTTTGGTTAATGTTGGTATGGTTATCCCTTTGCTAATTTGGTAGGCATTCTAATAGAAGATTGGTGTCAGGTATTTTATAAGGGTTTGACCACCCCTGAATTGGTTATTTTTATTTATTTATTTTTATTGTTGATAAAAAAAAGTTGCTAAAGAAAATACTAATATATGCTATAAAATGTTTCTTCAAGAAAAACATGTATATTAGCTCTTAAGATTTTAATAATGAATGTGATATTTTGCAGGAGGCTTGAAGCTGATAGGTTCTTCACAAGTAACTATAATGAAGAAACATACACTAAGAAGGGACTTGAATGGGTGAACACAACTGAGAGTTTGAAAGATGTGATTGATCGTCACTATCCTAAAATGACACATAAGTGGTTAAACTCTTCTAGTGCTTTCTCAGTTTGGGATTCACTTCCAAACTCACACAATCCTGTTCCTCTCTACCTTCGTGTTCCTCATTAATCAATTTGAATATTTTTATGTGTTTTTATTTAGATTTATCTTTTTGTTAAATTTGAATTAATGTGTATATTTGTATTTTGTATAACACTAAATTTCGTCCTATATATATTCAGTATTATTTCAATGCATTTGAGTTTAGGAGAAAATATTATAGTTTGTTTACATCTTGAAGTATTCAAGGAAAAAGAATTGTACCTAATTATTTATTTTACTTGTTATTACTTTCAATAATATTGTTAATGAAAAACATCATTTTAAATTGCACTTTACCTATCATTAAATATGATATGCAATATCAAGCTATAAAATTTGAAATACAATTCCAAATTCTAGAATTTGAAATGAATTTTTAAAACCAAAAAAATATATTCCAAGCTCTAAAATTCATAATACAACTTTGTATTTTGAATTCTAGAGTTTTAAGTTATACGGATTATACCATTTGAAAAAAAAAACAAATTTCACACTTTTTATTTACTCAAGAGTAATTTTGTAATTGAAAAATATATGAAGGTGCAGGAAAAAAACTATGGAGGTGACGAAGAAATTGCCTAACCATAGTTGATGGACAGCCCAGTACTCCTGAAAACACCTGAGCCCAGTTAGATCAATACCCGACTTCAATTTAATTCATTTAGAAACAATTAATTTTATTGTGAGCACATTCTCGACTATCCCCCATTTTTAAAAATAATAAAATAGTTAATTAAATTATATATATATATATAACATAAGTATATAACTTATCGTAATTTATATATATATATATACTTATGTATTTTATTTTTTTGAAATTAATACTTTATTACTATCATTATTATTATTTTCATAAATCTTTACTTAAAAAATTAATACTTATTATTATTATTATTATCATTAATTTTCCTTTAAATATTAATACTTATTATTATTATTACCTATTCTTCCTTTAAAAAAATAATACTTATTATTCTTATTATCATTATTATTATTTTCTTTCAAAATAATATTACTAAAAAGTCACTAAAAAAATTATTAAATAAAAATTAATTTTAAAAACAAAAAATAATTGGTGACTATATTAACTAAACTAGATATTATTTTAGAGATTAAAAAATTATTGATATTTAAAGTAATTTTATAAATAATTTTTAAATTTATATTTAATTAATAATTAAAGTTTTAATTACTAATTAAATATTAATTTAAAAATTATTTATTCATAATAAAAATTAATTTATATATTAATAACTTATTTAATTTATAACTTAGTATCTAATTTAATTAATATTATGATTAATTATATTTTAAAAAAATAATTTTTATTTAATGAGTTTTTAGTGAATATAATGATTTTGTAATGTACATGACCGAATCCACTAATATCTTCATACCACCAACTTAATCGAAATTATTTTTTATCAACACCATCTCGATAAATCACACTAAAAATAACAAATCCAAATAATCTAAAAAAATCGTACTAAACGAATATCGAGAAACTAAAACAAGAAATAAATAAAAAACAATTAATCTACTAAAATACGCTTATTAATCCATACTATTATATTAAATTATGATTAATTAAAAAATCGTGTTAATCAAAATTCATCCAAACATATCTAACCAAATAGATTAAATGACAATAGTAAAATTTACGTTTTAATAATTTTAAATACTTAAACTACGGTATTCTAACGTAGGGAATCGGAAAATTGTTTCTTACATATATTTTTTACTCCGATGGAGACATGAGAAAAAGAGAAGTAGGATGTAACATGTTTCACATATATATAAGATAATAATGTTCTATTATTGATTTATTTTAACAATTAAACTACTATTATTGGGCAGGGTCCACACCCCAAAATTATCTTCACTTTGGTACTTGTGTTTTTGGGTAAACAAACTTTTTCACTAAAAAAATGGGATTCACTCTGATTAGGGCGGCAAAGCGGGCTAGCCTGTCCCGCATTGGTCCGCCCTACGCTTAACTTGTAAAAATGCGGGTTGGGTTGACCCGTCCCGCAAAGTTATTGTGAATTAGAATTTTCAACCCGTCCCGCATAAGAGCTGGTCTGCGAGTTTGTGGGCCAGTCCGTGTTCTTTTTTTTTTAAATTAAATATATTCTTTTTTACATTTTGTTCTTAAAAACTTTTCAAATTAAATCTATATATTTGTTACTATCAAACCTAAATTCATTTTCTTTCTTTTCAAACATAATTAAATATCAAAACATTAAACATTAAGATAAATATTAAATATCACTATTCTTCCACTTCCAAAACATTAAAAATACATAATTCCAAAACATTAAACATAAACATTAATTAAAAAACATTAAACATAAACATTATTGACGCGATTGTGTTGTGTTTCTTTCTTTGAAATTTTGTGAAAACCTAATTGTCTTGCCTTGCAGGTTAGCGGACCAGCCCGCCCCGCCCCGTTGCTGGCCCGCACGAGTTGCGAACTAATACAGGGCGGACTAATGCAGATTAGCGGGTTGAAAAGGTCAGTCCGCCCCACGTTTTTTAGCAGCGGACCGCGGACTGGCTCGCACAGTCCGCCCCGCTTTGTCATCCCTAAGTCTGATTCTTCATATTTCATACTTTAGGAAAATCAATTTTTTTATTTTTTATATAAAAATTATCTGATGGTTTGCTGCAAACCGTTTGGTCTCAGGTTCGAGACAAGGCACTTCCTTCATTCTCATCACTCCAACAAACACTCAACCATGTTCTTCCTAAAATGAGACTGATTTTTTTTCCACATAAAGATGATTTTTTTTATTTATTAAAAGTTATGATAATTTTTTTTAAATTGATTAAGTTTATTGTGATAACTTTTTATTACGAACAATCTTATAAAACCGGCTCATTGGGTGAGATTTGCACCCACTTATATACAATGAAATATTCTCATCTCTAGTCGATGTGTGATCTCCAACACATCCCCTCACGTCGAGATTGACAGTTCGTGCGTAAGACAACATATTATTGGTGGTCCGATAACGACATGATAGCGGGTGACACGATAAATCCAACAAACACTCTCTAGGATAAGCTTTAAATGACTCTGATACCATATTACAAAGTGAACTTTAAGCCTAACTTATGGTTGGTGTATGAGGAATTATGCTAGATTTTAGGATACGATTTGATATTTCTAGGCTATTTTGTTAATTAAAGATTTAATTTGTTTAATGAGAAGTTCGTCTAAAGCTTCATTTCATCTAATTTGTTCTTATAATTTTTTATGAATAGATATATTTACCTATGTATCTTTTTTGTTAACATATAGTTTTAGTCTAGTCCTTCCATATCTTTTTTATATATTTTTTTTTAATAATACTTTTTTCATGTGATGAAAGATGATATGTTGTTACTTGAAATGTCAAGTTAGATAATGACGTCTAACAAGAAAGCTTTTATAAAAATAATAATAATAATAATATTTTTCAATTATTATTATTACTCAATTTTTAAATATTTCATATAAATCATTCTTTGATTTGCAATTGAAAAAGACGTATCAAAAGTACTCATTAGATAAATTACATTCATGAGAGTAAAAGACAAATATCAAGACTATGTTACTCACAGTCACATATACAAATTTATCCAAATTCTTGTTTTATATAAGATGTGAAAACATACAGGTACAACTTTCTGGCAGCTATAAATAGAGAAGGAACCTTAAGCAATGATACACTCTTACATTTCATCAAATCTCTATCATTGTTGTGTCATATCAAGAGCATTCATGATGTGGTCTATGGTAACGGATCCCATTAGAGCTCTTTCTGCAACACTTCTGCACAAACTCATCCACCAAGACTTCCATGAAGCAGTGGCTAGGATGACCATACTAAACTCTTTTCTCTTCATAGTACAATCCCCTCTCCATCAAATGTTACTATATAATATGTTATATCATCATCATCATTATGCAGTTCTTATCTTTTATTCTTCCTTCTTTTTCTTGCATGGTTTATGCAGATTGTTCATTCCATTGACAAGCTAGGGATATGGCACCGTCTACCTGTATTCTTAGGGCTATTGTATCTGGCTATTAGACGCCACCTTCACCAAGAGTACAACCTCTTCAACGTTGGAACAACAACACCAGAACGGGTTGGGAACCCTTCTGATCTTCCATTCAGAACAGATGATGGAAAATATAATGACCCTTCCAATGAAGTTGCTGGTAGTCAAGGCACTTTTATTGGCAGAAATATGCTCCCTCTGGATCACAAAAATAAGGTTCATATCTCAGCCTATAATACATGATTAAGCCAATGAGTATGTATAATGAACAAGATAAATCACAAGAAAGAAAAAAATGGTTGTAGTTAGTTAATTTCATAGGTCTCAGTTTATGAGAATTATAGTATTATAGTTTGTTGATTTGTTGTTATATAATTTTGTTGTTCTCATGGTGGTGAGTTTTGAAGGCATAGTTTTGTGTGTGCAGGTATTGAAGCCTGATCCAATGGTGGTAGCCACTAAACTACTAGCCAGAAGGACATACAAGGACACAGGAAAGCAATTCAATGTGATAGCAGCTTCTTGGATTCAGTTTATGATTCATGATTGGATCGATCATCTTGAGGATACCAAACAGGTCCTAATTATATGACCAGTAATCAATTTCCAAAACTCATTTCAAAATTACTATTCAAAAAAATATTTGCAAATATATAGGTATATATATAAATCTTTAAATAAAAATCAATTTAGAGACAAAAAATAATTAGTTGTTACACTATAAGAAAATCATCAAATAGAAATCAATATTTAGAGACCAAAATAATTAGTCATAATAGTAACTAAATTAGAGACTATTTTAGAAACTAACAAAAATTGGTTTCTAAATTAGTTTATATTATTGTGAAATAGTTTCTAAATTGGTATTTAATTAGCTACCAAGGTTTTAACTACCAAAGATTCTAAATTTGGTAGCAAAAACTTTAGTGGTTAGATAAATACCAATTTAGAAACCACTTAACAATAATAGAAACTAATTCAGAAACCAAAAATTTATTTAGTCTCTAAAATGGTCTCTAATTTAGTCACTATAACAACTAATTATTTTTTGTCTCTAAAATTGATTTTTATTTCATGATTTTCTTGTAGTGTTATATTAACTAAATTATATACTATTTTAAAGACTAACAAAATTATTATTGTTTAAATTAGTTTTTATTATTGATAAATAGTTTTAAAATTGGTATCTAATTAGCTATCAAGATTTTTGCTACCAAATTTAAAATCTAAATAATTGGTTGTTAGAACTTTGAAAGCTAATTAGATACCAATTTAAAAATTATTTATCAATAACAGAAAATAATATAGAAATTAATAATACTTTTAAATTCTAAAATAATATCTAATTTAGTTAATATAATAATTAATTATTTTTAATGAGATGAAACCATAGTTTTCAAGGAATAGTAATGAAACCTACTCAAACAGATGTATTAAAAATATGTACTTACATGTTAATTGCACATAATGATGCCTTTTTATTGAGATAATGAAGAAGATATCTAATTTGTTGATGGAATTGTGATACATATATATATAGATTGAACTCACTGCACCAAGAGAAGTTGCAAGCCAATGCCCTCTCAAATCTTTCAAGTTCTTCAAGACTAAGGAATTTCCCACTGAATTCTCTGAGATCAAATCTGGAACAAAAAATATTCGAACACCTTGGTGGTAAGATTTTTATCACACTTCCAAAAGTTATTATTAGTGGTAACATTTTTCTATTTGTTTAATATACCTACCGAACAAAGTAACATGGAGAGTAATAAAGAGACTATAAACCATAATAACTTCTTATATAGTTGTAATATAACATTTAAGGTTTAGGTTTAAATTAAAAAAATTAACTATATAATACTTAGTTTAGGAAAAAAAGAGTAACCAATTATAGTGAAATTTTGTCTAATTATATCTTTTTTCTATTCTATATTAACTCACTACAAGAAAATCATGAAATAAAAACTAATTTTATAGACAAAAAAAATTAATTGTTACGGTGACTAAATTAGAAATTATTTTAGAGACTAAAAAAAATTAATTTTTAAATTAGTTTCTATGATTGTTAAATGGTTTTTAAATTAGTAACCAAAGTTTTTCTACCAAATTTAGAATCTAAATAATTGGTAGTTAAAACCTAGCTAATTAGATATCAATTTAGAAATTATTTAATAATAATAGAAACTAATTTAAAAATCAATTTTTTTTTTAGTTTTTAAGATGGTTTCTAATTTAATCATTATAACAACTAATTATTTTTTATCTCTCAAATTAGTTTCTATTTCATGATTTTCTTTGTAGTGTATAAATTCAACTCATACATATTATGTATAAATATAAGATTTTGTAATTGTGCATAGGATTAAAATATTAGTAAAATACACATAGCAAAATTCGAAAATTTGAAACAAAATCAATAATTGAACTCTTATTATCTCATAAGAAAAATCAAATAGTTGGAAAGTTGGTAAGATATATGATGGTTCATAACCATTCAATAACTTTTTGTTGGTACACAAAAGTACTTAAATTAGATGTCACGTTTATAATGGTTAGTACAATTTTTAATTTTGTGGGGGTATAGGTTAATAATGGTTTGTACAAATTTTTTTTTTGGACACATCCGATTTATAATGGGTACATTTTTTTGTGGGGCACATATCACATTAATTATGGGTAGTTGAAAGTGCTTTTTCTTGAAAATGTCTCATTGAGACACTACTTTTTAATTATCTTTTTAAGATGTTAATATTAAAACTAAAAAAATCTACTAATACTTTTAATTTTACTAAAATCTTGTGTCTATTACTTGGTAAAAAAATAGAGTATATAATAGATAAAATAATAATTAATATGATATCATAAACTTAAAAAAATGATGATTAATAATCTAGTATTTTAAAAAATAAAGAAAATATTTTTATGCTGATAGAGAAGAAACATTTTATAAATATAATGAAAAAAAATGACTATAGTTATTAGGGGTGACAAAGTGGGGCGGGTCGTGCGGGCTGACCCGTGGTCTGTTGAATAAAATGCGGAACAAGTTGATTATTTCAATCCGTTGGCCCGTTTAGGCTCGTCTTGCATAACTCGCAGTCCGCACAGGTCTAGTGCGGGATGGGCTGGTTGGTCCGCATAACTTTAAAATGTATAATTTTTTTTCTACATCCCCATATTTTCTTCATATAGTCTCGTATTTTACATTCCAAAATTTTTAATAACAACTTACTACGCATATTTCATAAAAATAATATTATAAAACCATTTATCTAATGTATCTAAATAAAAAAAAATTCAAATTTTTTATTTAGAAAATAATTTTTTAATAAATATTTCTTATGCGAACTGATCCGTGAACCAACCCTTATGCCGACGGGTTAGAAAAATCAACCCACAAATTCTATGCGGGACGGGCTAACCTGACCCACTTTTTGCGGACCAAGTACAAATTAGACCTATTGGGGACGGGTGAATCCGAATTGCCACCTAGTAGTTATGCTTTTAGATCTAAATAGGAGCATTATATCTATATAACCTGCATGGATTTGGTTACAAAAGGGATGGAAGCGTCTTGTATGGAAGCAACAGAGAAGTTTCAATGAAAGTGAGAACTTTCAAAGATGGAAAGATAAAGATATCAAAGGATGGTCATCTTCTTCACAATGAAAATGGAACTGCAATCTCAGGTGATGTTCGCAATAGTTGGGCTGGTGTTTCAACCTTGCAGGCACTTTTTGTTCAAGAACATAATGCAGTCTGTGATACTCTCAAGGTATAATAGTAACAATTTCAAAAACTGGAACATAAGAAAAATCATCCAAAATTGAAATATTGACAAATTTTAAATAATTCAACTCAATTTAACACCATTATTCCAAAATAATAACAATATATTCCTACAGATTCATTATCCAGAATTAGAAGATGAAGAACTCTATAATCATGCAAGATTGGTGACCTCAGCAGTGATTGCAAAGATTCACACCATTGATTGGACTGTGGAGCTTCTTAAAACTGACACTTTACTTGCAGGAATGCGTGTCAACTGGTAAGACTTATCCTTTTTTGTTTTGAAATGCTTGATTGTGCAAATCTAGTTATGCACACATGTAGTTTGGTTATTTGATTTTTTCTTTTCAGGTATGGATTCTTGGGGAAGAAATTTAAGGATGCATTTGGACATGTTGGTGGATCCATCTTGGGAGGATTAGTGGGTCTTAAAAAACCACAAAATCATGGTGTTCCATACTCTCTAACAGAGGAATTTGTGTGTGTTTATAGAATGCATTCACTTTTACCTGATAACCTGCAACTCAGAGATATATCTGCAACTCCTGGACCTGACAAATCTCTACCAGTAATCAAAGAGTATGATGATAAGTTTAATTCATACATGCAATACTAGTGAAAAAATATCATTTTTCTCCTGAATGCTGAAAAGAAAAATCTCTGATTTGTCACCACAGGATTCCTATGAAAAATTTGGTTGGGCTACAAGGAGAAAAAATGTTAGCAGAAGTAGGAGTTGCGAGACAACTTGTGTCAATGGGTCATCAAGCATGTGGGGCACTAGTGCTTTGGAACTATCCAGTGTGGCTTAGAGACCTTATATCACAGAACTTAGATGGCACAGAAAGGCCTGATCTTGTGGACCTAGCTGCACTTGAAAGTATGATAAGTTTTTACTTTATCCAAACTCTATTCAGTTTTATGCAAGAGACTAAGAACTAAGCCTATAATGTGATGTAAATAATGTAGTTTACAGAGATAGAGAGAGGGGTATACCTAGATACAACCAGTTCAGGAGAGGGTTGCTACTGATACCTATCTCCAAGTGGGAAGATCTAACAGATGACAAAGAAGCAATTCAAGTACTGGAAGAGGTATATGGTGATGATGTTGAAGAACTTGATCTATTGGTAGGCCTCATGGCAGAGAAAAAAATAAAGGGTTTTGCAATCAGTGAGACAGCTTTTGTAATATTCCTACTCATGGCAACAAGGTAAAAGCAATTGAAAGCTTCTTTTCTATTTGATTCATGTTTATGTTGTGTCTCTATGTGTCTATATATATATATATATAAATACTTGTCTAAGCTTAGTACTTCTATCAATTATATCAGTTTTGTGACTGTTTCTTAGCTTTGTCACAGCTAAAAGTATAGATAATCTTTGAACTTTCATGAAAAAATTTGGAAAACAAGATTATGATGATTAATGCATGTAAAACTTTCATGAATTTGCAGAAGATTAGAAGCTGACAAGTTTTTCACAAGCAAATTTAACAAGGAAGTATACACCATTAAAGGGTTCGAATGGATTAAAAGAACTGAGAGTTTAAAAGATGTGATTGATCGTCATTATCCTGAAATGACACACAAGTGGTTAAATTCTTCAAGTGCTTTTTCAGTTTGGTCATCACTTCCAGATGCAGAGAATCTTATTCCCCTCTACCTTCGTATTTAGTTCATTTATACTTTCTTTTCAACATATTATTTGTGTGTTTGTGTGTCGTGTGTTGTCTCTTATTAGTTGTTGTGTGTTTTCTATCTTATTTGTTTCCTGTAATTTGACCTATTTAAGTGTGTATTGATACTAAAATCTACTACTACTTTTACTTCTCTTTATCTGTTACAATAAGACGTTGATGGACGATTAAATAAATTGAGAAATCTTATTAATGGTATTGTGTTCTTTTATGCGTTAAAAATGTATCGTTGCAATGGTTGTAAATATTTTTCGATGTCGATTCCTGGTATGTCTCCGTCTTCAATCAGAAATGGGAGATTTTTACACAAGGTCATCGATAAAGTTAGTACTTGATATTTGATGATTACTCATAATAAATATTATTAAATATTATTTATTTTAACTTGACATTATTTATAGATGTGTGATAGATCTATATTAACGCGGATATGATAGTTAATTATGGTATTAGTATAACATTAAGTATAAGTATAAGTTCTATGCAAATACCATGTTTAAGTATTCCTAATTTACATGGTCAAAATGCATATCTTGCACTATAAGAAAATCATTAAATAGAAACTAAAAGAATTAGTTGTTATATTGACTATTTTAGACACTAAAAGAATTATTGGTTTCTAAATTAGTTTCTATTATTTATAAATAGTTTTTAAATTGATATCTAATTAGCAGACAATATTTTTTTTTATTTAATCCACTATTTATAGAAAAAAATATTAATATTATGCATATATATTGTGTAAAATTTGAAAATAATATATTTTTTTATTAATCAAATATATTATAAAATAAAACATAGATGAAAAAAATGAAAAGACAAAAGATATGAGAAAGAATATTTTTTCTATTTTATTTTTCTTGGTTAGATCAAATTAAAGAATATAGAATATGAATACATAGAAACACTACATTCATTTTAAATTTAGTTAAAAAGACATAATAAAAATAAAAAAATAAAATAAAAGACTATACATATTCACACAAGAAAAACTAAGAATTAAAATAAGATAAAATTAATATTAATTTTTTTTCTAGAAACCTTGTATTTATATTTTTTTGTTAAGGTATAAGTTCACATCTTAATCATAAAAATAGATAAAATTTTATAAATGAGTAAGTTGTATGAAGAGAAAATAACTTCAATTAATGATTATAGTTTAGATATCCGATGCCACCTTAACACTTAACACGATTTCATTAGTAACACAACTTATCTATTTTATTGATTTTGTAAAATTGTAGTAATCATAATGAAATTATTCTCGATAATTAAGAAATCCAAATAAATAAGAGTATATATAAATGATTGAATAAGAAAAAATCTGAGTAGCTGTGATAGGGTGTGAAGAGTCAGAGAGAAAAACCCACTCCTCTTTCTTCTTTCTTCTTATCTTCTTCTTCTTCTTCTTCTTGGATTTGCAATCAGTGGGAGAGAGATCGGAATCAGGTGAACGGAAATCGAAGTGCGTTTCAATGTCGGAAGGGTTCGCGATCGAACTGTACTTGGATCCGGCGTTGGAGAATCAGGTGCTGAAGGCCTGGAACGTTCTCGCGCGCCGACAAATCACCACTCACCTCATCGAGATGGAGTCGCGCCCTCACATAACGCTCTTCTCCGCCCCCTTTCTAGAACCTTCCAAGCTCGAATCGCTTCTCAGAACCTTCGCATCCAAGCACGATCCTCTCTCGCTCTCCTTCTCCTCCGTCGGGACCTTCCCCAGCAACTCCGACAACCTCCTCTTCCTCGCGCCCACGCCCTCCCTCTCCCTCCTCCAATTCCAGTCGCACCTCTGCGACGCCATCAGAAAAGAAGGCCTTGAGATCTCCGACGACTTCGCCTTCAATTCCTGGATACCGTACTGCTCGGTCGCGCACCACGTCCCCAAAAACAGAATGCCCGAGGCTTTCTCCCTCTTGCGGGAACTCAAACTGCCGGTCGCCGGTTACGCTACGGACATCGCGCTCGTGCAGTTCTCTCCGGTTCGCGAACTCTTCTCCTTTGTGCTCGGCAACAATGTAGACTCCTGACCTAAGGTTATGCCTAAGAACACCGCAGTTGCTAGTTTTTTTTTTTTATATTTTGTTAATGTTAAGTTAGTAATATTGTATTAGATGGTTAACTGCGTTTGATTGTTTTTGAATCGAGGATGATCTGGGAGGGTTTTGGTTCCTCCCGAAATTCTCTTGCTGTAATGATTTATGGTGTTAGGGAACACCAAATTTGACAGATGGAACATTGTTAATTTGTCTTTGTTGTTTGCGCCCTTGTTTATTTGGTTTGGTGGGTTTTTTTTTTTGTCTGAATAAATGTGTTATTGAAATGAATGTGAATGGCGAGTTTGGAATGGATTGGTAATGTGTCTGAGGTGGAGTGCTAAATGTTTAGAAATGTGCTGGGAGACTTGGAGAAGTTGGTGGAGAATATGGAAGGGCTGAGACGGTGTGAAATAAAGAAGAGGTACCTGTGAAAGGTAGTGTGACACTTTATTGTGGAGAATTTTGAATATGCTATGAATAGAGGGTTTAAATTGTGATCATGGTTGCAGTTTTGTTGTAATGTTTGACATTTGGGGAAATGGCGGACAGGAAGCAGCCACAGTTATGGTGTTGTCTTGTGCTGGGTCTGATATATGGAACATGGTGTTGTTTTTACCTTGGTATCATTCACAAATGTACCAAGAAACAACGTAAGATTTGTTTGACAAGATTTTTCATTCTTCTGTGACTGCATAATGCCTTATGCGACCGGTCTGTTTGGAAGGAATGTGGATGGAGATGGACCACCCAAAATGGACTGATGATGTATTCCAGGTGGAGTGCTGACTGTGTGTCTGAAAGTGGGTTGGTGACTTGAATGTGGTGGAAGATTAAGGTCTGAAACTTTCTGAATTCAGTCAAGAATCTAGCTTGGTGAGATGCTGTGAAAATTGGTTGGTTATATAGTTGCAGTTTTGTCACAATCTTTGGGATGATGAAAAATTGCAGACATGTGTGATCGAAATGGCCATAATTGTGGTATTAATGTAATCACAATTATAGTTCCAAGATCCAAGATTAGGATGGGGAAAAGATCCAAGATTCGGCCGGGCAAGTTAAAATCTTAATATGGTATTTAATTTGTAGGTGTTGGTGAGAGAAATATGAATTATTAAATAGTTCTGTACTTAAAATTTTAAAAATATTAAGTATTTGCAGGTACATGAGGATAGTTGTGGTATTTTTTTCATGGGTATTTGTTTCAATAAGTAACTGAGCAAATTTGATTTTTTTTTAATGGGACAACCCGTTCTGATTTTATTTATTTTAGACGGGATAACCAAATCAATATAGAAACAGAGCTTTGAAAACGTTAATGTTGTGATCTGAATTGCTGTTTGTTTTAGTTGGATATCTGAATTGCTGTTTGTTTTAGTTGGATATTCCAAAACCAATCCAGTGCAGCTCCTTTCATCGTTCAAGTTGCTTGGTGACATCACAGAGATGCAAAGATAGTTGAGTGACTAATAACACCAAAATTGGTGGAGATCACAAGGCAACAAGGAATATAGCCGAAATATAATAACAGTTATGCAGAAATCGTTACTCATTGCAGTCGTATTAACATGTATGCAGTGATGTAAGGTAGCGTTTTGGTTGAAATTTTATTTTACAAATCCCTCCACCGAAAGTTCGAAACTCTTTAGCGACCGAGTGTTAATGAAGATATAGACAACCCAGTAACAAGGTTACAGGGATCATAAGGAACAACATGACTGAATGATTTTCTCACAGCTGATACAGAGAAGAATCTAATGAACTCAACTAATTGAATATAAAGAAACCATACCATGTTAACAAAAAAAGAGCCAATGAAAATAGCTATGATAAATAAAAAAACAGATAGATAAGCAAAGAGATGGTAGGACAATTTTGTAGATTGGAATTAGATGACCAGAACTGTCAGCTGAGCAAGAATCCAGTGCGCAAATATTGCACTTGGGTGCAAGCTTTGAAGTTGCAGAAGGTTATGATGTCTAAAATCATTAAAGAAACAACAAAATTTACTGTTGATTTTTTTCCAGGAATTTCAATACCGATTAGATAGTCTGTGAAGATTAAAGAAATCAAATCAGAAATAATATATATGGGCCACCCTAAAAGACTTCCGTGTCATATAATCCCATAAATTCTACTTATATTCTTCTCATTCCAATAAGCCAATAGTGAGTGCCTATCATCCCAGTGGCTAACAATCACCAAACAGAACAGACACAAATAACCATTAAACAGATTAATCTCAATTTACAGACAAAAGCTCTGCATTATACCATTTTGCCTAAGCCCTGAAGAGTACTCATATCATCATTAATCGGTTACTGTCTAGTAGACCAACAGTAGGTTTAGGTCCAAGGGCATGCTTAGAAGAGTTTCTCATAAGAACTTTTAGAAGAAGAAAAACTGAAATTAATTTGTCTGTAAGTTAAAATTAGCTTAAGCACAATTCACAAGTTAAAAATAATAATTTAGAGAAATTATGAGAGAACTTCTACACATTAGCTTCATATTTTTCTCTCCTAAAAGTCCTTATATGACTCCGATACATGTGTGTGTTCTCTGGAGGATAATTAGAGGTGGCTCTAATATCATTTTAAAATGAGAGTTTAAGTTTCACTCAACCCACAAAACAGGCAAATAAGTTTCACTTATTTACTCTCATCAAAATTTAGAGTTTATCCCAATACATTCATTTTAAATGTGGGTTTAAATCTAAGATGTAGTACTTCATTATCATCAAGCTAGTTTAACAATAATTGCAACAACAATATTTTAAATAGAACCAATTACTCTACTCCAACAAAAATCTTTTACGGTAAATCAAGAAATACATAGCTCTTTACTCTTTTTAAAAGTAAACACAATCATGCATAAAGAAACAAAACTCAAATTTTCATGTCTTATCATAAGCACCTATAAAAAAAGAAAAACAAAATTTAGTTGAAATTCTCCATTGAATCAAAATAAATTTATGAGCTTAAATTTTATAAAATGATTTTAGCTCATACAGAAAAACACAATCCATTACTCACTTATTTCCTTATTATCCTATCCCATAACTGTTTGGGAGGAGTTTATCTAATCAGAACCTCAGAGTAAACATTGAGTTAACTTGTTTTCCAAAACCAATACTTAAAAGAGAAATAAAACAAAATAAATAAGGTCAAACAAATCAAAGTTCTCATAAATTTAAAAAAGAAAAATTAAAAGGGTAAACAGCTCAATTGGACCTCGAAAGTTTGAAGTGCTCAATAGAGTGAAGCTTTGTCATTTTAGTTCCTGAACGAAAAGAAAAATAAGAATAGGTCTCTATAACTTAATTGCTTATTATCACTTTAATCACCTACAAGTATGTTAATTATCACTCAAGTCTCATGGATTTTGTAATTTTGGGCTAAATTAAGCCACAAAGTGCACCTTCAACTACATTTACTGATTTTGGATCAATTACTCATTTAATTTCTATAATTGAACAAATTTTATCTCTTAGTTTCTATATTAAAAATAGTCTTTATTATGTTACTTTTAATCTCTTTTAATTCTTATGAATTTAAACAGTAGAAGCTAAAACACATTAAAAACAATAGAGAGACTAAACATGAACTAAAAAATATATTTGAGTATAAAAGAAAAACTATATAATTATAAAACTAAATGAATAATTAAACTTTAAATTGTATTTCTTCTAAGAATTACAATAACAGTGTCTTAACTATTTCCAGCCCAACTCGATTCACCCTAATAAAAACAACAACCACCTATCCAACTCAACAATTTAAGAAACTCTCTCTTTTCTAACATCTTCACAAGCAAACTTCAAAGTATTATCGTGCGTGTTAGGAATCAAACAAATTATAAGCTAATTTAAACCTATGAAAGTCAGCTAAGAATATGTTTAGACAAATTTTAGCATATGAGCTTCTATTAGAGAAAAAAAAAATTATATGAAAAAATATCTACAGATAACTAGAGCACAAGTTCATTCTAGTTTAATGGAGAAACTTGTTTCAGCCAGAAACTACAAATTAGTGCTAAAATAGGAGTTCAAGAGTCTACATTGTTGCCGAGCACAAAGGAGAAGAGTTCGCGAACCGGAGAGAACTGCACGAGCGCGATGTCCGTAGCGTAACCGGAAACCGGCAGTTTGAGTTCCCGCAAGAGGGAGAAAGCCTCGGGCATTCTGTTTTTGGGGACGTGGTGCGCGACCGAGCAGTACGGTATCCAGGAATTGAAGGCGAAATCGTCGGAGATCTCAAAGCCTTCTTTGCCAATGGCGTCGCAGAGGTGCGACTGGAATTCGAGGAGGGAGAGGGAGGGCGTGGGCGCGAGGAAGAGGAGGTTGTCGGCGTGGCTGGGGAAGGTGCCGACGGAGGAGAAGGAGAGAGAGAGAGGATCGTGCTTGGATGCGAAGGTTCTGAGAAGCGATTTGAGCTTGGAAGGTTCTAGAAAGGGGGCGGAGAAGAGCGTTATGTGAGGGCGCGACTCCATCTCGATGAGGTGAGTGGTGATTTGTCGGCGCGCGAGAACGTTCCAGGCCTTCAGCACCTGATTCTCCAACGCCGGATCCAAGTACAGTTCGATCGCGAACCCTTCCGACATCGAAACGCACTTCGATTCCCCTTAACCTAATTCCGATCTCTCTCCCAAACTCCCGCAAACGCCAGATTTCACCACCGATCGCAAATCCAACAACAACAAGAGATTGAAGAAGAACAAGAGAAAGCACTTTTCTGTAACGTGCGTTTCACGGAGGAATGAGAGAGTAAGGGTTTCGGAGAAGAACGTTGCGGTTACGATGGCGTTAGGTTTCAATGCGTGAAACTGTGCCACCGTTATGGCTGAATCGGGAAAAAGAAAAGGTGGTTATTACGTTGAAGATGAATGGTGTGTAGCATACGCAAGAAGAAGAGAATATAAATAGAAGGAAGAAAATGAGTAATTTTGTCTTGTTTTCGTTTATTTTTTTCCAATAATTGCTTCATTTCTTAAACTTTAAAATCGTTAAAAAAAATATAGCACTCATAAAAGAATATGAAATATTTATTTCAAGAATTCATTCCCATTTAGACGAAATAAAAAAAATTAATCTTTTTATTTTTGCTTTTGTACGAACCCGTTACAATTTTTAATATTTTTTTTCAAGTGCTATAATTTGTATTAAATTATTCTTCTATCATTTTGAAAATTTAGGATAACACTAAATATCTTTTGTGATTAATTTACATAGAATCATAATAAGAGATAATTAAACAAGTTCTTACACCATAATGATAGATTCAAATGTTGATTGTAAAAAACTGTTAAAATTAAAACCATTGGATTTAAATGATACATTGAGTTCTATAGAAAGACAAACAAAAGACACTATGCAAACTAATAATTTGGCAAGTCAAAGATTGTTGGCCACTGAATCCTCTGGTATGGTCACAATCCTTCACTACAGCTAGCATCCACAATCAAAATTGCTTCAACTTCAGCCACAATTCAGAACCAGTGATCACAACTATAATGACACTACACTACTACCATTACTGTGTTCTAAAGAAAAGAATGCATGCATTTGTTTCTAACTATAAAAAGAATATGCATCTGTGATGTAAATGTTTGTAGCTACATATGAATGTTTAAGCCTGACTGAGATCAAATGCAGAGACCCTTTTGAGCACAGAAAACAACAACTCACTCCACATATCAACAGGCCCTGGCAAGCACCAATGAGTGCAATCATTGTAACCCCTCATCCACTTGTTCCCCCAGTGCTTACCAGGGTGCCCATCTGGTCTCATCAGCATGGCTCTTGCAACATCCACCACCTCAAACCTATCACCCTTTTCTTCACCTTCACTCCTTGCTCTCTCAAACTCCTCCATCTGAGCATTCCTCAGTTGCCATTCAAACTTCTCAAAATCCACCTCACTCTCACTCATTGGACCTGTCCTGTTGCAGTACCCTCCAGTGTTCCAAAACCCCTTCTCAAAGTGTGCTGATGCAAAGGTCCTCAACACTGTCACCATCCTCTTACTTCTGCACTCCTTGCACTCACTGATGTGTCTGAAGGCTGTTCTGAATGCTTTTCTCAAGGGGAAGTCCACGTTGTAGCTTGTGACATTTGGCTCGTTGCAGTACACACACCCTACTTCTTCTCCTCCTTCATGCAGATGCATCCCTCTGAAAAACCAGTGTCCATCTGAGATCACTGCATAGTCTAAGTTGGGGAGTTCGTTGGCCCAATCACTGTCTACCTTGTCCAGCTGCATGTCGAAGATGCTGGTGCCTGTGCCGTTCACCATTCTCTCCTCGCCTACTATCAGAAACCTGCTCCACAACATCATCAGAGTGAAGTCGTGGATGGGAAAATACCACTTGCGAAACCTGTCTTCTGAGTCCTTGTAAATGTCCTTCGGAAGTTCATTCTGCAAGGTTTTTCAACAAAATTCTCAGTGAACTTAGTTTTCTTAGTGTAATGTTCTTGGAATAGTGTAATGTTCTTGGAAAAATCTCTCTATTTATTTATTGTAGATACGCACTTGCATATTTGGTTTGGATCAATTGATAGTATCACATTAATCAATGAGATGAGAAACATGGCTTGTTAGAGAAAAAATAATATAACTGTTGACAGATAAAGGGTATGAATTATGTGTTTACACTGTAGGAATGTATAAAAAATCAAGGTAGATGAAGCAAAAAGTCAGCTTCATTCTCCATTAACTATGGTTTCTTTCTTAATTATCAGTTTCATAAGAAACACAACAAAGGAGGAGAGAGAAGAATCTATGCTATTTCAAATTCTCTACTGTTGATGACATGCTACTGATATTGACATAACATTATTCAGATTAAACATAACTGCAACAGTTGAAAAAAATATATTTTTTCATAGAGGTGTACTATTTTTTATGATATTATCATAACCCTTCATAAGATATGAAACTATTGGAAAAAGAGAGAGAAAATGCAATTCATTAGTTATATCAGAAAAACTAGTGTGAAAATCATTAATTCTAAGTATCCAAATCTACTGCAAGTGTGAAAAATTCTCTTCTGAAAGTTGATTGGGTCAAAAGTTATTTACTGACGTGAGTCTCTTTCATCACACTTACACTTTTCTGCTGACAAATTCCATTGTTTTTCCCTATGCACGAGGGGAGAATATTTCGGAGTTTGAACTTGTTTTTGTCATAACTTTATTCACCAACTTGACTGAATTGTTAATACTAATAAATAAGCAATATGATGTGTTTATAATGTTATTTGAATTATACAAAAGTTAAATATTTATTATACTAAAAAACTCTAATGAAGATAATGCTGTATTATTATTATTAAATAATACTAGTATATTTCGAAAAATGGCTAAATAAAAATAAAAAAGCTTTTATTTTAAGAATAAAAAAAATTGACTGCTTTATTTTAAATTATTTAGATATTTTAGTGTTGGGTATTAAACTGATTATAAGATTTGGAATTAGTCAAATAAACACTGATGCCAATTTCACAACTAATAATCAATTAATTAGGAAATGATATTCAAATTATTCCTACCAACAACAAACTACAAAAGAAGTAAGCAAATTGACATCAATTAAATTTTCAACAATTTACTATTTTTTTCGCACATTGCATGTTGATTATCACGCAACTTCCCATTAGAGAAGAGTTCTTAATGTTGGGGTATTCAAAAGTAGCAAATAAATTGATTTTGGAAAATGAAAGTTGAAAACGTAAGATGGTTGAATTAAAATGTATGATCAAACTAACTATTGAACTGGAAAAAGTGAGTAAAATGATTTACAACAGCATAAATGGAGTGTAATGATAAAAGATAACAAGAATAGAAATGAAAATAATGAGAAATGAGTTTAAAAAACAAAATTACTAGGTGGTGAGTATAATTTCATGTAAGCCTAATAAAATAACCTTTAAAGTATAATAATAGAATATTACTCACCTTCCTAAACACTTTGTCTTCTATACCATCAATCATGTAGATAAATTAGGATGAAATTGGTGTATTTTAATAATTAGTCTCAACGAAATTAAGAAGAGAGTTTAAGAGTTTCTCTTTCTTTTTCTTATAGTCTTATAATACAATAATAGAATAACATTTTATTCAATAAAATATAACAAAAAGAGAAGAAAATGAAGATTAGTTATTAGTTATAGAAAACAAGAGGTCGTTAAATAGAATAGAGAAGGGATCTCAAGAACTATCAGTGGAAGTCGTGATGGAGGTGATAAAATTGTCATAGTCTTCTGGTAGACCTTAAAATATCACTTTATTGTGATCTGCAATGGTAAGAGGTGCTCCAACGACGAGCGTATCAACGATCTTCTTGATATTAAGAAAATACGTTGTGACAGTATGATCTCATTTTCATGTTTTTAAATGTGAAGTGGTGCAAATACCAACCATTTGGTGAGAATGAAAGTAGACATGAACACTAGGATGAGGTGATCTTGTTGTTTGTAAGTTTTGAACACTAAACTAATCGTGCTAGAGGTAGCATCGGAGGCACAAGGAAACTGATGAGGAATACAAGAATCTTCCAAAAGAAGTGAGAAATATTGAAACCTTGAATGGTTGGATCAACTTGTTGTTGCCAAATAAAGAAGTTGTCTTCATATAGCTTTAGACTGATGGGTGTATTGAATGTTTTGCAAATGAGCAAAAGAATGATCTCAGTTAGGTTCACACTCCAAAATTTATTAATCATCTCTCTCAGATAATAAAATGACATTTTGTAGAGAATGATATTTTGTCTTTGTAAGTTAAATTTTGAAATAGAGATTTGTATGTGTATTACACTCAAGCATATTTTCCCTTTCTACTCCTTTCAATCTTCCCTTCTATTTGTTGACAAGAATCACATTCTCTTTGTATGCAAGCAAAGAATTTGAGCTCCACCGAAAGCCCAAAACTATGCTACTCAAGTGTGCAACGTGTAAAGGAACTAATATAGCTTGAAATTCAATCACAATTTGGTTTAGGATTCTTGTTTCACCATAACTTTCTTAAACTAAGTTACCCAAATATCATTTTTAATTGATTCATAATCATTAAACTCAAATATTATATAGTATAGGACAATCACATGTTTAGATATCAATTTAATTATATTGCAATCGAGTCATTTATCAGCTTAGATCATATAATAACATTGAAATTTTGTTAAAAAATATTAAGTTACTTGATATTAAAATGAATTTTAATTAATGATTTGAGTATATTTATAATTAAATCTATTTATTAATTTAATTATATGAAATATGAAATGATATATTCATATTTTTATAAACTAAATTTATTGTAATATCTTGTTTGTAATAAGTGCAATAGATATTTTAATTCTGGTTTAATCACCTTGTAAAGTTTATTTTATTGCAACATAATAATAAAAGAGTATTTAAAACAAAACTAGAATGAGAAATAAATAATATATTAATTAAAATTACTAAATATACTGTAATGATTTTAATAAATTGATCAGATTGATTATGTAATATATGAAATGATATATTAAATTTGGTTATGATGTGGTTGTTAACAAAATGGCATGTTACATTTTTCACCATTTTAATTTTTAAAAGAAAAATTAAAAACTAAGTGAGAATTAAATCGAATTCTAATCATTAACAGAAGCAGAAGTAAATATCAAGAATACTATATATGTTATCTAGAATTTTTATTTTTTTTTAACTTTTCCTAATAGTGGGCCAAAATTATTAATAACAATACCAAAAAGTGTTAAATTTGAGTAAATAGCACAGAATTTGGTGTAATTACTGTTAGATACTAACCTGTGACAAGAGACAGAGAAGAGAATCCATGTGGTTTCTGGCCACAGAGTCACCAATGAAAGCCATTGTTTTGCCACTAACCATTTGGAGGAAGTTCCTTGGATCAAACCTTGGAAGATCACATTCATCAGGCTTCCATCTCCAATTCAGAAAATCTCTGTCCTTTCTCCCATGCCTGAAACAGTTTTTGCTATCAGGGATTGAAGGGCAGCTTGAATTGGTGTAATAGGTTGATGACCCTTCCAATGCTTGGACCCAATGACCCTTAGAAAGGTCACATGGTTTCTGTTCTGCCCCAAAATAAAGAAAAGTACACAAATTTATGTAATGGGACAAATGCAGACCCACAAAATCAAGTTAACATAAACATAAACATAAAGGGTGGTGATCATAATCCATGATCATGATCAAGGAATTGAATCACAATTGAGATCCCAATTGAATCCCAATGTTTGTTTTCCTGAAAGATTAAAAATTTATGATGTCACGGTTGTAACACCTTTGTGGGTCATTAGAACTCTGAAAAAAACTTGATTTTGGGACGAAATCATGGTTGTGGACCCCTTTTTAAAAACCTGAACATGATCATGATGAAGAGTGTGTGATAATTTTGGAACATACCCTTTTGTGGTTGGGATGATGATGATGACTTTGTTGTGATGATGGCATGTTCTTGGTTTTGTGAGGGATTTTCAAAGAGGTCATGGCCTTGGTGGGGTGTGAGGATTGAAGGGTTGGGATTGTAGAGGAAGAACAAACAGAAAACAGAAGCCATTAAGAGAGTGGACAAGACAAAAGGCACTCCCTTCCCTAAGGTCAGACCAAGAAATCTCTCCCTTTTGCTATGATTATGATGCTTGTCCTGAAACATCGTACTGGATGTTTTCATGGTCTTCTCCAACATCCTTCTGACACTTAAGAGAGACAAAGGAGAGAAAATGGTGGGGTCAGTTCAATGTGAGAGAACAGAACTATCACACTCCAAAACTCTAATCATAATAATAATGAGATAAAACTTTGGTGTTCACAGAGTTTCTGTAGTTGTAACTGTTATGATGAGAGGAAAAACAAAAGTTGTGACTGCAATGGTGAAACTTAGGTTACACGAATGTTTTTTCTATGCCACACCAGTTGTACACACTGTACTGATCTGGAAAAACCAAGATAGAAATCATTGCAAAATTGTTTTTTTTTTTTACTTTTTCCTCACTTTATGATATATTTTGTTGCTTTCAATTCAATGCTGCTAAAAATAATTTAATTAAAACATTAATGAGGCAAAGAATTATATTAACTGTCATTTACTTCTGATATATCACTTGCAATAAAACGGTTTTTGAATAATTAATTGCTTTGAAAATCATTTTTAAGATGATTTCTGACAGACCAAAAGTATAAAAATCTGTAATTTATTCAAATTCACTAATTAATCAATAAATTCCATTAATGTTTCCTTCTGGTGTTTCATTTGGGATATTGTAATACATCAGATCTAACATATAGGGTAATAGAATATTTTTACAGTATTTGGAAATAAATTCAGTGATTTTATTTTTCAAAGTATTGACCAGTGTTAATTAGTTGTGATTTTTACATTTTTGACATCATAAGCCAAATTTAAGGTTGTGGAACAAGTTTCCACACATGTTGTTAGAGATGATTGAGTGATGACAGTTGATGGTGGCCCCTGATAAAGATGGGCCAGAAAAGTAAGGTTTAGAAAACTCACATTATTTTGTTTGTTAGAATTTGAAAAACTGTTTGTGGAAGAGCACAAAACTTGTGAAAGAGAAAGCATGGCATGCAATGAAAAGGGTACTTTTTTTTGTCAGAAGATAGCATTAAGGGTGGAATGTGACAGATGTCAAGGTACAAGTTAAGCAGAGCATGTGATGTTGTTGGGGTGTGGACCATTGTCATTCACAATTCTTACACTTTTTTTGCAGCTGAGGTTGTGTTGGTGGAGAGTGAATATGGTCATGGATTAGTGTAATGTAAGGCCTAAGACTACTTCAGAAGTGCTGGATCAAAACACCAACTACTATTCTGCAGTTTGACCCTTCTTTTGTGGAACATGGTTCATGAAAATTCAATCACAAATTAGTATTCAATTCAATCACATAATAATGACAAATATAGGTTAAAATGGGTGATTTAATAAACTTACATGATAAATTGACAACTTATATACAGTTACAGTCTTTAATATTATTATTTTAATATTTTTATATTATTTAATTATAAATTTATTATTTATTAATTTTTTTTCTAAATTCATCATATAAAAAATTGTATATAACTTTCATATGGTTGTCAAAATATAATTTCTTACATGGTAATGATGGAAAATTGGGTAGTGAGCTGTTTAAACTTTGTTATTGTTTAGAAGAATAAAAAAAATGAATAATATAATGAAAAGATGTCAAAAGAAATAAACTCCCTCATTTTTTAGTGTGGTTTAAGGTCTTTTGAAAATATCAATAAATATAATACAAAAATACTTTAAGAAAGTATTTATATGATTTTCTATTTTATCATTTTTATTTTTACATGGCCATAATAAATTCAAATATAAATTAAGAATTAAGTAAAGAATAAAAGTATAAATGACAAGAGGGATTTTATTTTGAGAATCACGGTTAAATAAAAATAAAATAAAAATTACAAATTTTTATAAGTATGACTTTTACAAAAAAAATTTATAGAAGTTAACAAATTTAATTATCATAATTACTATATGTGATGGAATAATAATGTGAAATTTTTATACTTTTGTGAGCATATCCATACTAGAAAGGAGTTGTAGAAAAAATACTATACAATAATACAACTTATTGAATGCATTCATGTGGTAAAAAAATACTACATGAATAATAGAACTTGTTGAATTGAAGTTGAAGATTAGAGTTATTGTTGGTCCATTTTCTTCACTAAAACATATCATGTATAAAGACATAGCTTATTACATGTAAATTTTTTAAATGTTTCCTTTTATCAGTTTCTAATTATAAATAAAAGATTCATCCATAAATGTCAGCGTTCAAGACCATAGATAAAATGATAACTTTTGTTTAGAAGGATAAAAAGTATTTTTTTTTTTTAATGTTGAATGTTGAATGGGATCACTAAACAAAGGTGATAACAAGGTTTAATTTGTTTTATAGTAAAAAAATGATGTTGATGATATGTAACTTAAATTATTTACATAAACATGTTGATGATATTCCATAGTGTAAAATAAAATGAATCTAAATGTAATTAAGTTAAAATTAAAAGAAACACGTGTGGTAGGAAATTGAAATTATTTGAAGATATGTTGAGCTTAGTTTTGAGTCAACCTTCTTAGTGGATGGTGACATCGCATAAGTTGTCAGAAGTCAACAGCCTCCTTGCTATGAGTATGGTACGAGGCAGCATTTCATGTGGACCTTATCTCACGTTAATATTTATAATACTAATATAATTAATACCCATTCAAAAACAAGGAACTCATAGTGATCGATGGAAAATGGAATAATATCATGCCCTCCAATATGGTTTTATGTTTTAATATTTGTAGAGAAAATTAAATGGAAAATGTACATTATTGAGAAAATGTGTGAAGGGTTTCATGTTTTTATCTAATAATGAAGATAAAGTTTTAAGAAAAACCATAGTTTATAAGATTTTATTGTAAAAATTAAAAAATACAATAGATTTATGGTGTAAATTATATAAATGTAAAAATTGTAAAGGATGGAGGTGAAATGAGTTTGGGAAGAAATGGCAATTCCCAGGATATGTAAGTCTTGTTTTAGGATTTGGTTGGCATGTTATTAGGCAAGGAACCAATGATGACCAACTTGTAGCTAATTCAAAACAAACAAATTAATATCAAGTATCTCAATTTTACTGAATTTCTCTATTTCCAAGTTCTGACAACCAAGTGCCTCATGCTCATATCAAAGCATATTGAAACTCATTGTAAAGGATGGAGGTGAAATGAGTTTGGGAAGAAATGGCAATTCCCAGGATATGTAAGTCTTGTTTTAGGATTTGGTTGGCATGTTATTAGGCAAGGAACCAATGATGACCAACTTGTAGCTAATTCAAAACAAACAAATTAATATCAAGTATCTCAATTTTACTGAATTTCTCTATTTCCAAGTTCTGACAACCAAGTGCCTCATGCTCATATCAAAGCATATTGAAACTCATTTTATGTCAAATTTATCAACCTAATGAACTGAAACATACAAAATCACTTGTACTCATAACATCATGTAAAAAATATTTACTTTAAATAACTTGGCGACTAAGATTAATTCTTGCTTGGAAGGAGGGTGCATATGATATGCCTGGCTGTGCGGCTGACTTGGTAGTACAATTCATTTTTTTCAAGGATAAGTATTGTAACAAGAATGAGTTAACGAATCACGAATTTATGTTGTAGCTAAAAACATCAAGGCATTGCCCATACAATAAAGGAAGAATTCAAAGAAACTCTATAAACAAATTCTAGTTATGATACCAAAAGAAAAAGGCGCAAGGTGCACGGCGATAACAATTAGAGTGAAGTGACACATAGGCCATGGTGGCTAACCTGTGCATATATCAATAACCAGAATGTGATAAGTGACAAAATTCGAAAGTCAAGACTACAGCAATAACTATATATGTAACAAAAGTTGAAAAAAAAATGATTTAAAGAAGACAAACTGGCCTCAAGCCTTAGCCAGTTCATACATCCAATCCTCTCCTTCCAAATGATCGAGAATGGATTGGGGTCGGTGCTGTTGCAGAACAGTCACAGTCAAACACTTGATGCCAATTTCTCTGATTCTAGGCGGCGGCATTATCACACCTGCTGTTTCAGTTAGATATCTACACAGGAAAAACTTATCTGCAAGCGACAATCTGGGAGCAGATTCATACAAAACAACTGCATCAGAGGATCTGGATCGCTTTATCAAGTCAGATATGAAGCAGCAAGAGTACCAACTCTGCTCATTGTCCATGGCTCAACACTCAAGTATCTCCAATTTATCAGACATTTTCCATAAAAGCTGCACCAGAACAGATACAAATTCAATACAGCAGATTCTTACAAAATAAGGAAATTGCATAGAAAAACATCAGTATAACGAACAAATACAGCCAGAAATTTGGCGCATGTATAGAGAACTATTCTTTTAACAAAATATGTTAAGATTCCAAGCAGACAAAATGGACGGTTATAGCCCATTTAAAAACGCCAAATACAAGGCAAACTCATGGAGAGAGAAAGAGAACTGATAATGAAATGACACCAAATCTCAGCCAAGAAATTACAGCAAAAAGATTAGGAGGGCCAGAGAGCATAAAAGTGGCTAACCTCTTTGTGTTGAGGAAACATGACACTATTGCCGTGAGTGTTGCTTATAACCGAATCTCTCAGCATCCCAACCACCATCAGGCTCTTTTCTTTTCAATGCAGCTCCTGCCATCTGAAGCATCTTCAAGTGGTCCTCAATCGAGGCTTGTGTGTTTGGGACAGACATTTGCCTCAATCCTGAAGACAATCTATCATCCCTCCGTTCTGTATCTGCCACACCAGGGCCTGAATTAAGATCCAGACTTTGACTTCCCCATTTTCTGCTGTCAGGTATCACATTACTAGTACCACCTGGAAGACTCATAACATATGGACGGGGATACGTGGATGAAACAACACCACCAGGCCCAACTGGCTGTGAAGTCATGGTAGGAAAACATAGCCCGCCCACATTTGAGGAATCCATAAATGCAGTTGACCCAGAAAAGGAGTTTGAGGATAATGGAAAATTGGTTTCAAATGGAAATCCAGGATATGGAAAAGCTGTAGTGGATGGATAAGCAACAGCCGGAGAGGATGAAAGCACTGATCCCCTGTAGATTTCAGGACCGAAAGGACTGCTACCTGTAGGACCCATTATTCTTTGTGCCCCGGCACCACTGACATAACTCTGCTCCCCTCTACCAGGCAGAAGTGGCGGGACAGTAATTGCAGGATAGGAATTTCCTGGAGGAAACCATGCAGAATAATTCCCATATTCAGCATTGTTTGTTCTCGTGCTATGAACAGCACTTGGAAACGGTACACTGTTTTTCATCAGCTGACTACGTGCTGGGACTTCACTACCAACTTCTTCAAGACCAAGCCCATTATTTAAGTCAAAGTCTCTTGAGACACTTCCACCATTAGACAACCCACTAGACAATGACGGCTTGCTTGGTAAAGAAGGAATATCCAGTTTGCTTATAGAGAAAGAACCAATTTCAGGAGTGTCATCGACTCTATTTAAATCAAGATCGAGTCCCACACTACGATCATGTGGTCCAGATTCTAAAGAACCATGTGAACCAACATCCTCAAAACATCTTTCATCTGCCACATTTAAGTCAAAATCTAAGGGAGCACGGCTTTGTTTGATAGAAGTGACTTCAACAGAAGTAATATCATTAGTAGAGGACTGCATCTCAGCATTTTTCCTAGGTTCAGCTGGTCGAAATGCACTGGTAGCAGCAGATCCTTTCCATCCAAGCTCCCCCTTCATCCTCAATGGGTTTTCTGGTGGAATAACCGGCCCTTTAGCAGCAGATGCCACTGTAATTGAAGGGTGGAAGCCACCAGAGATGGACGAAATGGGAAAAGGCAACGGGCAAGGAACATGGACTGCAGATGATGTGATAGGATCTTCCTGTCTGGCAATCTCCCCTTGGCTTGCGTCATCAAAAGGAAAGCCTTCATTTAAATCAAAGTCAAGTTTTACAGTTGCATCAGCACCAGATGCAGAGTATGCATGCCTCTCTCCTGAAACTTCAGACGGATTTGCATCTAGCTTTTGCTCACATGATTTGGACACTTCATTTTCTTTCCTAGACATTGTTTGTAAATCTGGCTGAACTGATGATGAACCAGAACACTGACCAATGGCCTCTTTTCTGCCCATATTATCTTCAGCACAATCATTAGAATCATCTGGAGAAGAAGAATCCTGCTCCCTTCGTCTTTCGTCAGGCTCAATCACTACTGACTTCATGTCATCAGCATTTTCATCCATGGGTACCATTAAAGCATTACCAGAGGCAGGTAACTCCTTTTTTAAATATATAGACTCAGAGTTTTCAGCAGTTGGAGAGGTCTTTTGCACTAGTATTCCTGTACCTGTTGCTTTCTCCACACTAATATGGTTCTCATTATCCACACTTGAAGTTAAATCAGGCTTCTTTTCACCTGATTCGTTTTCTGACTCAACATTGGTAAAAGGTTTTGAAACCAACATTTTCTCATTCTCAATGATCTCCTCTTTCATGTGATCAACCTTCTGATCATCATCAAAAGAGGAAGCCCTTGGCTTTAGTTTAGAGTCTGAAACTCCAGCGTCTGCATTACTCTCCTTTTTAGGAGTCAGTATAGTTACAGAAGCATCTTCTATGGTTTCGGGCCGTAAGCATGGACCTTCAACATTTTGTAACAAATCTGTAGAGGAGACATTTATACGAGTATCGTGGGAAGATGAAATGGTTTCACCATCCCCTGGAAAATCACGTGACACTGTCATGGCAGGATGCCTCAATTCATTTTTTATCTGCGATGAATCAACTGTATTCAAAGGATGCTCTCCTGTAGCCCTACCATTCAACTCTGAAAGAGTGCGAACAGCTGCTTCACCAGAATGCTTTAACTTTAAATCATTGCCAGAGCATTGTTCATCTCCTGCAGGAGACGACTTTCTCTCGGGGGATGCCACAGGTGATGCATTTTCCGATCTGGATATTTCCCCCGCAGCCACAGTAGCAAGTAGGTTCATCCCATCATCTCCATGGGAAACGGATGAACTTGCTTCAGAAAATTTTACACAGCTTTCAACCAATGCATTCATGGGGCTTAAAGAAGCATCATAAGTCTGCCCTGATCTGGAAACAAATCCAGATGGCAAACTAGTTGGTTTTGATGTTTCTAATACCTTGTCACTATCTTCAATTGCCCTGCATCGCTCATCAACTATTGGAGTGCCCTTATTTTCATCACCAATCAAAGCTTCATTAGCATCACAAGATTCATTTATCATATTTGACACATGGGTCAGCAAACACTCGGTCTTAGTTTTCAATCTTCTGTCCTGATTATCATTCAGGTCAGCAGGAGACAAAGCTTTACTGCTCGTTGTTGCTGGTTCTTCAAAAGAGCCTCCGCTAGCTCCCCTTGAAGGACTGCGACCAGTGTTTGGCAACCTGAGAATCAATCGCTGGTTATTCCCTTGATCGGCAAGGGGCTGGTCAACTGATTTTTCATGGGATGCTCGAGTTGGTGATACTTTCTCAGTCGGTGAATTTCTGGTTGAAATTTTTGCAGAGTTGTGCTCCTTCTGACCTACTGCACCAGGCCCGTGGATACCATTGCTTGACTTGCGAGTTCGAGATGCACAACCATGAATTTTACTAGCACTCATTGACACTGCAGTGGAGCTCTTCGCATCTTCCCTGCAAGAACCAATAGTTTTAGCATGTTCACTAGAACAAGTTATACTGTTATTTTGAGATTGACTGGAACTGCTGCTCCTCTCCTCTTTGATAGGTGTCAGAGGCAGATCTGCCGTTGCAGCTCCAACAAAGACTTTACTGTTTTGATCTTTTGAGTTCATGCCCACTGAGGTAGTCAATGATTTAGTAGAGCCAGGAGATGAAGACTTGGACAAAGCTTCTCCAGAACTTAACTTAGATTGGGAACTTTTAGATAATGAGGGTTGAATAGCAGGGCTCTTCACAACGTTATCAGAGGATCCCCCTGTTTTCCTATTTCCAACATGAGGAGACTCAGAGTTTGCTGGCTTTGCTGGCCAAGAAACAGCACGGTTCGAACCAGACTTTGAATCATTCATGTTCATTTCAGCTTCCACACGCCTCTTCCATGTGTCTACTAAACTCCTAGCTTTCCTCTGAATTTCAGCATTTTTGTGGGTGCGTAAATGATTGACAGACTTTCCAACATTACAGGTCTGCAGTGCATGAAGGTTCACAGGAAGCTTATCCAATGCACGCAGTAAAGCTAACAAAAATTCATCAACAGACTTATCACTTTCTTTGGGCATATTCCCATCACCAATTTTGCCCTTATGGACCTCCTGCAGCCATTCATCCAACACAGGTAAACCCCTGAGCTGTACAAACCAACCCAGACAGTCGTACCGGTCTGTAAGTGCAATTACATCGACAAGCATTATCCGCCCAGGTAAATCTATTTTTTTATCAGCGCTGTCAGGCTGCATAAGCTGTACCAGTTTTTCAACTCCTTCAAAGTCCACAAGCCCACCTTTATCAGTTATTTTAGCAATCTCAGACTTTAACATGCTCTCCGGTCTAAACTGACCAGAGTCTCCATCTTCAATCTTAAATAACCGCTCCTTTTTAGATGAATCAGAACCCTGATCCCGCTCTCTCTTTTTACCCTTACCCTGTGCACCAAAGGAAGAACTATTTTGTATGTTGTCAGAACCAGATTTCAATGACTGTGTTGATGCTGGACCATTCAAGGGTTTTGGAGAACGGCCTCCTGACTGCACAGCCCCATGCATTTCTAGTTTTGTCTTATCTAATAGCTGGTTAACTTCTTCCTGTTGTTCCTAAATTCATCAACAGACCAAAAAAATGTATAAATAAAATCATTATATACAATATAACAGGACGGAAAGAGAATATAAGAAAACTAACATTAAGGTAGTCCTTATCAGTTAGCCACCATAAACAGTTGTTCTCAATGTCATAAACTCGTCGACAGACAAATGCGGATATCCCTGAAGGAAGTTCAACACCTTTACGAAGAAACGCGACTTTACACGGATGGAGTAATGATGCAGCAGGTGTTTCATCCTTGTGAAAGGAGTAAAAAACTTCGTTCGGTGCAGCTTCCAGCACAATTCCTTTAGCAAGTTTCAAATCAGCAGGTCGGTAAAGCCAATGCACTTCTAAACTTGGACTTTCTTGTTTATCATACGATAACTTGCGAATTATTCCAATAAAAGGAGGGGAGTCCCTAGGTGGCTTGAAGAGTGCACAATCACCAGCGCGAATCTTGCGTCCATCCTACAATGATCATAAACAGTGATTAAATAAAATAAATCTACTACTAATCAAGCAAAAGGCAATGGCTGTGAATAGAAATATATTATGAACGTTGTTGAAGCAAATAAAATTAAGAGAAGAATCCCAGTGTAGAAACAATAACAGATAACAAAGTAATTAGTTATCAAATGCAGACAGCAACCATTACAAACAACAAAAGGTCGAAGATAGGAATTGGCTATATATGGAGAAATTCAGAATCAGATACCAAGCATACAATTTACACACTGGATTTAAAATCGTATTACAAGTTTTAGCAAAAACGAGAATTCTTAAACAAAGTTTGCCACTCAAATGTTATCATTAATACATTAAATAACACAGTAGACCAGTAAATGTCATAAAGGCGGAACCATCCACTAGATTTCACCCAAAAATACCAGTTGGAAAATAAAGTCTAGTAAAAAATAATGTAGCAAACCATGAATCAAACCATCAAAATACAGGTAGAACACAAGCTTTAAAAAAATCAGAGAGAAAAAGATAACATTTTCCCCAAATCAACAAAGACGAATCCCGTACCAAAACCCCAACAACAACTTCCGTTCAAACGTAGAGGAAATTTCCATCATTCACACACAAGTAATCTCCAAAATCCAAAAAAAAAAACAAATAAATAAAAACCCACGACTCGTCTGGATTAAGATCGAGGAAAACGAAGACCCACAAGCGATAAAAACCTTTACCATCACAGTAAACAAAACCAGAAAATTAGGTCAAACCGAAAAAACACGAACACAAAAATTTGAAACAATCAAGTTCCCCGAGTTTCTTCAATTAAGATCAGAACTACACTTTTTAATGAAAAAAATTGAGAAAATCGAGAGACAGTCGAAGAACCAAAAAAGGGTGTGTAGAGAAAATTGAGCGAAAAGGCAGCGAAAGATTACAAACGGTTTAGATTTATATTTATATATATTTATATATACTTTGCATATAAATTGAGACGGTGAAGAATCGATGGCTACAGTGGTCGCGTTAGCAGGTACAGGCCACATGTGCCGATTGTGTTTCCACTGGTCACCAGCACACCCATGCATAATCCTCCATCTTCCGTGTCGATCCCAGCTTCGTCCCTGAAAAGAAACATCAATTCGAAACCGAATTCGCACGCCTCGTCCTGGAAACCCTAGATTTGGAAGGAGCGCAGAAGGGGGAAACCCTAGATCAAGCGCGGCATCGCAGATCTCCTCCTCCAATCCGCCTTGGGCGAGGAAGTAAAAGGGGATTTTAGGGCTCGGTTAAGGGCGTTCCCAATGATCGGCTACGGAAAGGGAAAGGGTTCTTCTTCTCGTTACAGATCGAGCGATCGCTCTGGAAACTACGGAAATCCAGAGATTTTGTGCGAAGGAATAGCGAGATGAGAGAGAAATCGCGAGAAGAGAGAGAAAGGGTTGGGTGAAGAAGCTGTTGTCCTTCACTCACGCGAAACGGTGAGATTTTGTTGAAGGGAAATTTGGGAGAAAATTTTTAGAGAAGAAGAGAATACACAAAACAGTAGAAAAATAAATATAAATAATAATAATAAAATAGAAATATTATATATTTTATTGAAATCTATGATCCCACACAACTAAAACGACGACGTAGATACGCTAAACGACACCGTCTACTGCTGCTTCCGTTACGGATACACGTGTCTTCTGCGTCTATCTTACTCTCTTCGACAACCTTTTACTTCTTAATATTATACAATATAATAAATTAATTTTTTTAGAAGTAAATAAAAAATAGATAATATTTTATAAAAAATAAATATCATTACATCTGTAACAAAGTTATAAAAAAAAAATTGTTTAAGGAAAAAATAAATTTGTACGGTTATACAAATTAACAGTATATTTAAATTTTATCATTATTATTAAGCTTAAATTTTATTTTAGTGTTAGATATCAATGATTTATTTATTTTATTATTTGATATTACTTTTTCAGATACCAAAACTTTAAGGTTGATTTGATGGTACCCAGTTCAAAAAAATAGATATTAGGGACTTGAGTTTATACTCTTTTTTTTATATTATTAATAATTATAGAGTTTTAATTATATGATCATAACTATGGTAGTATAATATAGTAATATTTTAATTTATAAACTCAAATGGAAGCATGGTATAATATGTTCCTTTTATGGAGATGGATGATGACTTTTGTGTATAATTAACATTGCAGCTACTAATTTTGCATGACATGCCAAGTCTTTGTTTGATGTATATGGAGTAGCAAATGATGGGCCTCTTCAATTATCCTGGGGTTATACTATTTTCTGCTACTATAATTAATTAATTTCCTAATATTATGAGGGTTTTTTTATTGAAATATTTTATAAATATAGATGTTGAGACATTAATTCTGATGTTTGTTAGAAGAATTTTAGTAGATTCTCATTGAAATAAATTATGTATATGCAGTTTTTGTTTTCATGTTATTGTCCTAAGAAAATATGGGAAGTTATTAATTGAATATTTCATTATACTTTTGTTTTTTTAGTTTAATTATCTTGAACTTTAAAAAGTATTTACAAAAAATATAAACAAATTAACAAAACATATTTAAAAACCTAGTAGAATAGTTAGATTTAGTTTATCGAATGAGACTAGGTTTAGGAGTAGAATAATTAGCTTTAATTTATTGAATGGGATTATGTTTAGGGGATGCTAGAATTTCAAAATTGTACAATGATTTTTGTATGACTAAAATGAGTTGAAATTGTTTGAACATGAAATTTGTGCAGTGAGTGGACGTGTTTGTGCAATTTAAACTTGTTGAAAATGTGCATAATGATAACTTTCACTTTTGAGTTGATTTTAAAAGATAATGCAAAATTATAATTTCAACATAATCTGTGAATTATATCCAATGTGTTAATATTACTCTTATACTTAAATTTGCTTCACAAATTGTAATGTGTTTAGCAAAATCTTTCTAAATTTGCTTAGCAAATTGAAGTTCGCCCAACAAATTTAGACTCAAACTCAAAAATTATTAAATGACGCATAGGATTTTAATTCGCCAAGTGATACAATTCTTCTCAATAAATTTTTCATGTTTCTTAATGTTATATTTGATTGAACATATTAAGGAATGTTTATGAATTAGCTGACAAGTGAATATAAAAAACTTATAATATGCTAAAATCGAATTGTTTAAGTCATATGCCTAGGATGATGTGTTGTGGAAAATAGACAAAATATATAAGAAAAATGAGTTGAATTGTGTATTTAAGATTTTTAAAAAAATTTCACAAAGTAGTGTTTGATAAGAGTGATCATAAAATTTTTAATATTGGATAAACGAACTGTCAGATAGTTTCTCGCAAGAGATGCGTTTGACGAACCTCACCTGACGCAACTTGAAGAGGAAAGATGCATATCAAAAAGACTTTTTAATACTTGAAAATACATAATATGTACTTTAAAAAGACAAGAGTTAAGAGATATTTATGTAATGAACTTTTATATTGGTTCATATCATACTATGTCCAATTATTGATCAACACGATCAAGTTCCACTAATGCAGGTTAACATTTCAAGGTACATGATAGATGTTATTTAGACTTAACCACTTATAACTACACAATAAGTACTTTTTTTGGATACAACCACTCCTAGCTAAACACATAAAGTATTCTCTGTACACAACCACTTTTAGAAATCAACAAGTCTTGTCATATGAGGATGTATTTTCTAAAGAGGGGACTATGTCATGATGAGAACATGGTAATGTGATGGGAGCAGATCTCCGAGTGCTATTTTTTATACACTGGTTTTACGGAAATAGAATAAAGTGTCTATGTGTGAATGTTAGTGGATTTCTGGCATGAGTTATGTTTAACATGTGGAAAATTATAGACAAATTGATTTTATAATACATGAAAGGTTATAATTGTATTCAATAATTAGCATGAAGTGTGATGTTACATATGTGGTGAAACAAATTAAAATATATTATAATATTATTGAATGATTATCAATTATAGAAATGTATTGAAATTTAAAAAATACTAGTTTACTGTTAACTATCGTTTTGCTGCCAAATTAAAATGATTTCAACATAAACTTGTCTAAAGTTAGAGATATGATATAGTATAATTGTGGTCAGATGTCCAAGGTCGTTTTTCAACAAGTTCAATAATAAAATTAGATCAATTTTAATGTAAAAATACATTGTTCAATAATATATACGTTGAAGAAAACAAACATTTAATTAATATAATGGAGAATGAAACTATTAATCGTGATATAGTATTAGTTTATTATATAAAAAGTTAAGATCAAATAAATATACTAATAATAAATTATTCAAATCAAACCACAAAAACTAGTTTAATTTGATTTAGATTTTTTTTTTCAATTTTAAACTGAATCACATAATTTTTATGTTTGTTTCGAATGTATTTTATCCAAAATTTGAACCAAATCACATAGTAAATGTCTCTTATATTCATCCACACGTGTTTTATAAATTTAATTTTGTTTTATAATTTATCGTATTAATTTGTTAATAATTTATTTTGTTAAGACCAATTAAAATATTAAAAATATAACATCAGTTAAAAATAAAGATATTTTATAGTATACTTAAAAAAAATATACAAGTTTTAAATATTAACAAAATAAATTAAAGTTGTATAAACAATAAAAAATTATTTATTTATTAAATCCATGTAATTTTCTAGAATGCATTTAACCAAAGAAAAATTTCAAAACTAATAAATCCTTAGTTTTGATTGCACATGCACAATATTTCACATTAGAAGTCAAACAGGAAACTAAAATTGAAGCAATTTAACTTTTAATTTTTAGACAAATGAATCAATTAAGTTTTTAGGCAATTTGTCATTGAAATTTTTAATTTGATGTAATGAACCATTTAACTTTGCAATTTGAAACTGAATATCTCTGTATTAAAATAATTTGAAGAATTTGATTTAATTGCTTTGATTGGAAATTAATTACATAATTAAATTGTATACAAATTAATTGAATAGGGTATAAATGTAGAAGGAGGTGCATAAATAGATTATGTCCATGATGTATAATTAACTATACCTAAAGTCATAATTATTCACCTCTTAGCACCTCTTCAACAATTATGGAATAGTTCTTATGTTAAAACTTTATGTTTTATAAATATATTTTTTAAGGTAAAAACTTTGTGTTTTAATATATATTTTAAAAAATAAATTATTTAAATTTAAAATGCCAAACAATGTTTTTTATATATTATTTATAGTTAATTTGTCAAACAAATTATTTATTTCTTTTATTTCGTGTTTGTTACGAACATGAGACATTTTACATGTTTAAATTAAATTTAGTTCCTGCTACATTGTTTTCATTTACACATTACTCTTTTTTAAACAATATTTAAATTTGAATTCTAATTCAAATTTCTCATATTACAATTTTGTTTTTGCTTTTTTTTTATATTCGTATGTAAATAAAATTAAAGATGATCATATCATTATTGAATCTCTAATCATTATTAGAAGTACTATTATTTAATGAGTATGCAAAATGCATAATGACTTTTTTTTTTCTCCTCCCTTTTTTGTTTATTTCTAAATATTTTGGTTTAATAAATCTCTCATATAACCCTATTATGAACTCTTTCTTCATTTTTTTTCTTTAATTCCATTTTCTTCCATCTGATTTAATTGCAACATTATTTTAATTAGTTGATTTTGATACATACATTTTAAAAAGAGCTATTTCACTGTCTTTAATTTTGATTGCTCGATTATATTTCAAGTATACACGAAAACTAGATAATTTTTATCTAATTGTTAGCTTACCATTTAATTTTTTAATATTTTGATGTGTCAAATTTATTAATTGTTTAGTTTAAGGTTGGATAATGTTTTCTCATAAATTACTTTGTTTATTTAAATCCAACATTAGTAATAATTAATCAGATATCAATTAGTTTTTTTTTTATCAACAATAAGAATTGAATAACAGGAATCACTTAAGGGGTGATTCAACCTTAAACATACCTATACAATATAATCCAACTTCTTAAGCCACCCAAACCACCACAATGAAAGAGCCCATATTAATCTACCACTAAAAACCACGTATTAGCACATTACAAACCTAGTACAAACTCACTACGAACATATCAAGAAGCAAAAGAGCAACAAGCCTTAGCCACCAACCCAACTACCAACCCAACAACCCACAAAAACCAACATCCAACAAAATACATAAACTATCACCCTAAAAAGTAACAGGCCAATTATATCGAATTCAAACAAGACAAGGGGGCAAGACACCAATCAGAGAAGGAAAAGCAAGCAGAAGGTATTTTAGAAGTTACCAGGACCAAGCCTTCAATTGAGCCAAAGTAAAGATTTCTGAAAGATCCACCACACCTTCTTTAAAAATAACCTTGTTCCTATGACATCAAATCTCACTAACCATCGAAATCCACAAGCTTCCCAAGATATAGTTGAAAGGCTTTTTAGCATTACAAAATTACGTGAAATGAGCAATAGGATTGATGATGGGAGCGACCGACGACACTCCTAACCACACGGAACATTGAACCCAAACAAGCCAAGCAATTCTACAGTGAAGAGTAAATGACTAGTAGATTCCTCCTTCAACCTACAAAAGCAACAAACTAAAACATCAGTCTTCACCCCGCGTCGCGCCAAGTTAACTTTAGTAGCAATTTTGTTTTCCAACACCCTCCACGCCAGAACCTGGGCCGCAGGTAAAGCCTTAATACTCCAGAAAAATTTGTACAAATTTGACAATTCCCCTTCGCTATGTCCCCTTAAAACACCATAGACAAATTTAACCGAGAATTCAGGAGACTCACCATAGACAGATTTAATCGAGATATCAATTAGTTATTAAGGTTTTAGTTACCAACTAATGTAGATTATAAAATTGGTAGCCAAACCATTGGTAGTTAATTAGATATTACTAACTAATCAAATATCAATTTAGAGACTAATTTATAAAAAATTTTAATAATAAAAATTATTTTAGAACATACTAATACTTTTATTAATTTATAAAATATTACGTAATTTAGTCAACACATAACTAATTATTTTTTATTTAATAATTTTCTTGTAATATTATTTATAGATAACCCTAACCCTAAAGAATTATAAATAAAATGAGATAAGTGATGGAGGGTTGTAAGATTGTTCTAAAGAGCAAGATCTAGAAAATAAGTAAAAGGTGGATCTGGGTTGTGGGCAAAGAAAAAAGTAGAAAGGAAGTGTGATTTGATTTTTGTATTGTATTATTGTAAGAACAGGAAGAACATGAAGAACAGGAAGAAGAGAAGAGAGAGCAGTTTATGGTTAGAAAAAGATGGGTTTTAACACAGAAACCAAAACAACGATATTTGTAGCAGAATCAAAATCCAATGAATTTGAGAAGGTGTAGGTCCACACACTGCATCATCATGCAAGGTACTCATGATAGTGATAACTCACACAAACACACACCATGCAGAGGCACCTACATTAATTCACCCTCTCATTTCACTTTTCAAATTTAACCATTCATCAAACTCTTTTCATGCTTCCCTAGATAATCAAACAAACAAAAAAGTTAGTTTAAAATTATAAATTATATTTTGTAGCTATCATGATTTTAATGTTAATATTTTAAATTATAAATTAGTTTCTAAAACACTAATAGAAACTAATTTAGAATATAAGGTAATAAATAGCTAAAATTTTAACAATTAATAATTAGATATTAATTTAAAAGTTGTTTTATATTTTTTTATTAATAATAGAAATCACTTTGATACCAATAATTTTTTAGTTTCTAAAATAGTATTTAATTTAGTCTATATAGTGATTAATTATTTTTTATCTTTAAATTTAATTTTTATTTAATGATTTTCTTGTGGTGTAAAAAAATTATTTAAAAAAGTCTTCTTGTCTCCCTCGTCTAATACATTAATATTTTTTTATTATATTTAGTGAGACAAATTCTCCTAATCATTTATTTCCCACACTCAAAAGTTTTTTTTTAAACATTTTATTGTATAATGTTATGTCTAAGCTATTTCTACTTGAGATATTGATAGAATAATAAATAAAATATATATTATAATAATTGTTGGTTATTAATTCAGATTTTATTAGTCTTAAATGTTGGTTATTAATTCAAATTTTATTATTCTTAAATTGTTTACCATTATTATTGTATTAATGGTTAATTTACATTGTTGTTAGTATTCTATTTTATAGATTTCAATAATTGTAATTTTATTATATATATCATTGAAGTAAATCAAAATGAATGAATCACTTCAACAATTTTGCAATATCGTATAATTACGATCAATTAGTTTTTACAATCTTTTACCTTCCGTTATTTCCTTCCATTAGTTTCTACAATAATATGATGAATACAATAAGTATTTATTGGTCTTGTCAAAGATTAATAAGATTTTGATACATCACTCTTAAGTGAAGCTTATCTTTGTAACCATTTTTTTCAAAAGGGTTTTCATGATCTTATTTGTTTTTTTGGTGTCTAGGGTGTTGAGAGAATCATAGAGTGAGAGATACAAAAGTTATTGAAGAAACTAATGTTTCTCATAGATTTATACTCTTTTTGGATTTCTATTAGCTCACACAACAATATGTTTTCTCAAATGTTTTTAAAAAATAAATAATGTCAAGTAAACACTATTAAAAAATCATTAAATAAAAATCAATTTTAAAGAAAAAAAAAATTAATTAAATTATATATTATTTTAGAGATAAAAAAGGTTATTGATATTTAAATTATTTTTTATTATTGATAAATAATTTATAAATTTATATCTATTTAGATACCAAAGTTTTAGCTATCACTTATTAAGAATCTAAAATTGGTAACTTAAACTTGAGTAACTAATTAGGTAACAAATTATAAACTATTTATCAATAATAGAAACGAGTTCAAATACAAATAATTTATTTAATTTTCAAAATAGTATCTAATTTATTTAAATAATAAATAATTATTTTTTATTTTTAAAATTATTTTTTATTTAATGATTTTTTTGTAATGAATTTGAAAGTAAAGATGAAGATCGATATTTCTTGTAATATTTTTTTTGTAAATAGAGAATGAGAAAATGGAAGTGATGGAAAGATGATGAAAGAAGGAAGATGATAGTGTATGATGATGGATGATGTGTGAGAATGGAAGTAATTTAGAAATGGTATTGAGAGAAGAGAGTGAAGGTGGTCACATGCTTTGTCTTTTCCTTGTTTGGTGTTTATGAAATGGTTGACAAGGTTGTTTGTGCTTTGAGGCTTTTGAGAAACCCCATAAGGAAGAGAAACCGTCCAAACCCCACGGGTCTTTGATGTTGATGCTAGAAAGTCATTCATTATGTTCTTCTTTTCTTTAAATATGTTTTTCCAAAACTCACTCACTCTGAAAGCAACCTTTGAATCCAAATCAAAACCCCTCTTCAGATCATGTTTCTCTTAATTCATCGAAATGTTTTTTAAAAACAAAACTGTGACGAAATACTGATCTTTAAAATGGACAATACGTCATATTTGACCGTAATAATACTATCTCTTTAACTTGAAGTTGGGACATCTGACCCTAAATCACATATAATAACAATTTTGTTTCATTATTTAAAACATAATGTATGGAGGAGGATGAAAAATTGTTGGATGGTAGTTAGAAAGAGGAGTGGACAAGCATTAAGAGTTCTTAGGGATGGATGATGGCCACATCTTCATGTGGGTTATCTGTTATGATTGTGACTCAAGTTAATGATATAGTCCATTCATTTAACATAGAAGAAAAAAATTTCATGTCATTCTAATATATTACATATATGCTAGGTAACATATGATTTTTTTTAATTTATCATTATTATCAATACTATAAATTTATCAAATAAAAAATAATTAATTATTATATTGATTAAATTATATATTATTTTATAGATTAAAAAAATTATTACTATATATAAATTAGTTTTTATTATTGATAAATAGTTTATAATTGATAACTAATTAAAGTTGGTATCTAAATTTTTTTAACTAATTAAATATTAATTTAAAAACTATTTATCAATAATAAAAATTAATTTATATATCAATAATTTTTTTAATTTATAAAATAATATCTAATATAATAATTAATTATTTTTTTTTTCTAAAATTGGTTTATATGTATTTGAGATTATTAATCAGTTTCATTTTTCAAAAGGGAAATTAATATTGTTTTTGGGGCTAATTATTTTCTGACCAGAATGTCAGATTAAAAAAACAATATAGCTATATATAACACAATCTAGTGATTATATTTTTGAAATAAAAAATCATACTTTTATGTGTGTTTATAATTCACTAAAATACCTTATTTTTAACTTTATTTTATTTTATTTTATTTTTAAAAACTAAAGCAAACTTATAAAAAAATTTAAAAATTGTTTTGGCCTGTAAAATGGTAAGTATATATGAGTAAGTAATGTTGTATGAATGGCTAGTATTTTAAAGAATAAATTATATGATAGTTTATTAAATATTATAAAACCATTTTATTATTAACTGACCAATTTAAAATTATGCTTTATTTTTTTATGATATTTTTTTTTATTGGGTTGTAAAATTTAAAAAAACAATTTTTTAAAAATTATACAATAAATATACTAATTCACTTTAATACTATTATCTCAATTGAATCATCTCATCAAACACTATCACTATATGCTTCATAGAGAACCTATATCAGAAGGATAAACTAAATTGACATTTGGAGGACCTAATTTTCTTCATAAGATTAAACTAATCTTTTTTTTTTAAATATTGGAAACCTCCTTTATGTATTTAAAAGGTTGTCCCAAAAAATAATTTTTAAATCTAATTCAATCAACTGATAAATTCACTATATAAAATATTTTTATTTTTACTCATTAATTTAACCTTATAATTTTGACTGATAAGATTATTAGTATGGACCGATCGGTCATTATCACAACTCGATCTTCTTGATCTGATCGAAACCTACACGGTTGTGCAGGCCGACCGACACACATAATCCATTAACGCTCAAACTAAGGTCAGTAAAGTTAAATTATCATTAAGAATTAGGTAATACGTCCTTAAGTGTGGTCCACTCCACTAATCCGGTCCAACAAGGTAAGCACATTAAAACAATACAAATAACACACACTCTAAGAATAAAGGTACGTCATTATCACTGTACACTCCTGAGTGTCGAATATCCTTTTTACTGATTTGAGTGTCAGAATATCTTCTGCAGGTACCTCTCCCATTCGGCATCCATCTAAGACTGAGAGACCGAGACCGAGATCTGAAGGAGTAGTATCGAGGTGAAAAAGATCACAATGAAACATTAACAATCTGCCCGAAGAGAAGGAAAAAAACGAATTTATTCAATAATTTTTCAAATCTCATATATGTCATCGAATATATAAAATGTTGTTATTTATTAGATGATTTTTCAAAATGAATCGGGTAACTAAAAAAATTGAATTCTACAAATTTCAAAATTGAGATGAATTGTGTGGAAAAATGTGACATAAAGTTTGAAGTACAAGAGGTTTAATTATGTGATTGGTCATTATCAGTGGTCTTTTTCCCTGCAATAAACTTCTGGTATAATGCAACCTTTGGGTCACAATCTGCTATAGTTTCATGTGATGCACCATGCCACCATTTTCACAACTTCAAGATCTCATCAGATTAATGAATTAACAATCCAATAAGACAAAAGGGAGAGAGAGAGAAAATCCTGCATGCATCATCTCAAATAACACGTCTCTTTCTCTTTGTTCTCACTATTTTTTATTTTCTTCTCACAAAAAATGTTCATTCCCAATACCCATAGCCTCACAATTTTCCTTCAATCTATCTTATATTCTAAACAAAAACGTGAACATCACAAATTTTATATCCTTCATTTGGTGACTCAGCCAAAATCTCCATAACTCACCTTAATTAGTCAAATAATTCACATCAAAATTTATAACATGTAGCTGACTAAGTCAAGTAATGTGCAAAATTCTTTGTTCATAATTAATAAAACGCTTCCTTAGGGATTAAGAGTCAAAACATCAAACACATGGGCTACAAGATCATCCAGTGACATCTCAAATTCTTTTCTTTTAAAAAATCTCGCATTATTATGAAACTTGACATGTATCTCAGATAGACGGATACCTCAAATAACAATAGTAATCTGTTGTCATATAAAAAAAATATTATTAAAAAAAAGAAAAGAAATAAAAAAAATATGGAGACTATATCAAAATTCATATATTAAAAATACGGTAGATAAGTCATTTATATCTATTAATAAATAACTCTAAAAAGACTAGATAGAAACCTATTATGCTAATGAAAATACTCTTTATAAATAAAACATAAGTTAGTAAGCTTATCGACACATGTATTGTTGAGTGTGAAGTCAGGACCAATTGAGCTGGGTTGATTAGACACTATGTTTTAGTGATTGATCTTAATTATTGTGTCTTCTCTGTAATATTTATTTAAAAGATCTTTGTGCTTGTAATAAAATTGTAACAAACAGAATGAAAACCTAATTAATTGTTCATGAACGTAAATTGCAGATTGGTGACCGAATCACCTTAAATTCTGTGTTGTTTATTTTTTACAATTGATTTGTGATTGTGTTGTTTTCGCGTAAATTTTTTCCATTATGCATTCCTTCACGAAAAATTATGAACATAAGTGTGATCTGAATAAAAATATGGAATGTGGGGACATTTTTTTTAAAATTAAAGTGAATTAAGGAATTGTTGTATGACTTCTATCAATTGGCAATGTGAACATCAATCATATTTTATTGAATTAATTCCTAAATTTTGTATGAGTGTGTGTGAGATGACATCAGAGAACAGAATTTGAAGTTGGATGGGTGCGTGTTTGAGTTTACAAAGAAAAGAAGAAAGATGGTGAGAGATTGAAAACGAAAGATTTTGGCCTGCAAAAAATCACACAAAAAAATGTTAATAAAGAAATATCAATGGTCATACATCTTTTTATTCTTAAATACTTTTTATAAGAAAATTTAAATTTATTAAATTTTAACTTTTGTTTGAATAAAATATTCCCATCCCTATTTAAATCTCAAATAGTTATCAATAAATATGAATATTGATAATTGTTTTTAGTTGATATTGATTGATGTTAATTTTTACTTAAAATTGAATAATTCTTTAATTGATATTGATGTTTTTTTTCCCAAATGGAGATTGTTTTCAGTTTAAATAAACTAAAATGATTTAGGATTGATAAAAAAAAATTATGACATTGGTTTGATTTTTTTTTTTTTTTTACTTTTTTTATCAACATGGTATGAAAAGTTATTTTACTTAACATTCTAAAATAATTATAATTAGTATTGATTGAAAGTTTTCTCGTCACCATTATAAACAAAATCCTAAGAAACTATTAACGAAGATTAACATTAATATCAATAATAAAAAAATCATTACAAACATATACATGAGAAAATTTTAGTCTACATCAGTTTAAGAATAGTTTCTTTGATTGAAAAATTAACCTTAGCTAATAGTAAGGAAGAAATAATATTTTTTTATTAGAACAAAAAAAAAAGACTAGTTATATTAATCTAAAAATAATCACCCAAAAATATTTTCATTTTAATAAGTTATTGACATTCCAATCAAAATCGCGATAATGATAAAATATAAAAACTTAAAAATATTAAAGAATTTAAATTCTTATTTTTTAGATAAAATTTTTAATCACAATTGAAAAATCATTAAATAAAAATCATCTTTAAAAATAAAAAATAATTAATTGTTATACTAACTAATTTAAATACTACAAAAATTAATAAATGATTATATCTAAATTAATTTTTATTATTAATAAATAGTTTTTTAAATTAATATTAATTAGCTACCAAAATTTTAATTATGTATCTAATTAAAAATCATAAATCCTAATTAATTAATCTAAGACTTGTAGCTAATTAGATAATAATTTAAAAATTATTTATTAATTATATGAACTAATTAGATACAAGTAATTTTTTAAGTCTGAAATAAGATTCAATTTAGTAAATATAAAAACTATTTATTTTTTTTCTTTAAAAGTTGAAATTGGTTTAATGATGTTCTAGATTAAAATTAAGATGAAATTCTAAAGCAAGATCTTGAATTTGGTTGGTATTGATAAAAAAATGTAGTTGGAAAGAAGAGATTATATTGAAAGTGATGAGCCAAATTCTTCCATAATCATGGACAAAAGTGATGAATAGTTGGTATGAGATAGAAAAATATTGAAGACAGGGATCTGCTTTTGATGCCATCTTCCTTTACCATTTACATACACTGATGCATGTCTCTTTCAACAACTTGTTTTTTGTTTTATGGATGTTCCTAAAGTCAGTTGTTGCCCCCTTCAGCAGCGGTGGCTGATGCCTTTGGACCCTGTTGGTGGGCCAGCCCAGGAGTTCATTTGCCACTTGTCTCTCTGTGTGATGGCCCACTGGCCCAGATGGTCTTCTTCCACTTCTCTCTTTTTTCCTTTTTCTTTTGCCTTTTTCTCACCATTCCTGAGACTTATGAGCACCTATGTTGCATGATATTGCACAATCATGATAATGTGGTTTTGTCACTTTTTGGAATGTGTCCCATACGCTATAGTGTTTCCATTCAGCATCTTCTGTATTGGAGGCTCCTGTGGGGTCTCAAAAGTGACTCAAAACCAACCAAAATCAAAACCATAACATAATAATAGTAGTAATAATGGTAATCATAATGCCCACTTTGGTAGGGATCTTGATGGAATTGATAAGATAAGATACACGAATGTGTGCCACTGCCACTACGGCTCAATCATTATAATCAACAAAGGAGGAAGCAGTGAAAAACTTTCCTTTGGGTGAACACCTTTCAAGGAACTCTCAACAAAGGTCAGTGTCATCATCTGTTTTTTTATTGTCAAAAGTTGTTCATTCCAAATCTTGCTTTAGGCTTGTTAATTTCCTCATCAAATGGTAGGTTTAGGTGTTTTAACCATCATGGTTGTGATGGTAAAGCAACAATAAAGAGTTTTCTCACTTTGATGCACACTTCTATCAATCATATGGATAAAGGAGTGGTTTTCCACTTGTATTCTGGGATCATGTAAGGTAAGATGTTGTGGTTTTTCATTTGGCAGGTTTTTGGCTTTGTTTGTCAATGGCTGTTTCAGCACAATCCATCAAGACAGTGAATTGGAGAATGATATTCATGCACTGGTTTTGGTGCTGGCTTATCTCTGGTCCAAAGTTAAAGACCAGTTTCTTGATCTAATCAAGAGATTGGCTTCTTTTGACATATGTTATTTCACAAACATAGATCTGAGGGTTTAATTCTTCACCAAATGCTTAAATCAAACGGTTTTGATTATATTGGTTGACTGGTAATTAGGTGTATAGATTTTGTGGTTTGAAAACTTGAATCTGCTGAATAGACAGTGTCAGAAGTTTTCCAACACTCCAAAGTCTGCTAGATTCTGTTGTGTTGTGTCTCTTCAGTCTTGGTATTGTTGTTGAGGTTAGGTTTTTGTTTTGTTGAATATTGAATACCTACTCAAGGTTGTAATAGGTACGTCAACATGACTTCATATTTGTTTCTTTTTCATTTTATTTGGCAAATTAGCCCTCCAAGACTTAAATTTCTACATGCATCCTTTCAAATTCACATGTCCACTTTATCGAATTTGAGGAACAAAGTAATCATTAACAGCTTACCCTAAAGTCCAATTTCAATTTGTAAATAAAGTCAGCATTCAGCAAAGTTTTATTCTCCATGTTCACATTACTTTATTCTATGAACATTTCAAAATCTCTCCAACCAAACACGATCAACCTGGTACATGGTTTGTTTGACTGTCCATGATACTTTCTGGTGCATCTGAAAGAACACTGCAATGAACATTGACCAGAGTCAAGTCAGAAACCATCAGCTTCCTATGAAGCACTATTGGTCTGACTACATAGCCTTTTTTTTTACTTTTGAATTTGGTGACAACTATTTGTTGCTTTGGCTTTAAACTTTAAATTGGAATCGGTTCTGGAAAGTTTGAATACAATCCAAACACATGGAGGAAGACAAGCATGAATATTTTCATGTGGTGTTAATTCTCAAATTTCATTGTAGAATTGAAAAACAAAGGACAGTGTGGTGTCTGTAAAAGGTTGAATTGCAGGTATCATATAGAAGGACAGTAACCGACATGTTTTTTTTTGCAGGCACCCTCAGAATCACGCAAAAGAGCTGCAAGGATCTTTTTCATTGTTGAGGTGAAAGAAATTTACCTCACAACACAATGTACTGATACTCATATGAAAAGGGTGAAGCACTGATTCCAAGTGAAAATAAAGGGAAGTACCAGTTAATGGTTGGTGCATAATTGGAGTGAAAATGTGACTAAAAATATGAGATTGAAAAAAGACAGACACAGTGAGCAGTATATAATTAACTAAGACTCATACTTCAAATGTGTTTGGTTATGCAGCTAAATGCTCTTACACATACAAATAGGCACACATTTTAATGCTTTAACCACTAAATTGTGAAATTGTTTCTAATCTTGTTTTCTGGTTTTCAATTTTTTTTATAGGAAACAGATAAAAACTTAATGTCTTATGGTTTTAAGAAATGATATTTTGACACTTTTCATTTTATGCACACCTACTTCACAATGTTATTATAACAGTAGCTAAATATCAGTAGCAAAATTTCTTGTAGTAGTGTATGGATGTGTAAGAAAAAAGCTTTTAAACTTCATTATATAAGAGGGTTGTTAATTGATTCAATATGGAAAAGATTTTCACAACATCATTTTCATATGGTTTGTGTCAAGGTTTGAGTGCATTATTTGTACTCAAGTGAGATGAGAAGACCAGCGAGTCAGTGACAATGGAACTCATGCTTGTTTTTCAACACTTTCTTTTTCCTTGTTCTCAATCACATCATCAATCTTATCTTTTTCTTCTCTTTTGTCTCTTTCTATTACATATCTGTAGAAGAAATTTGGATCATTTGGTTGTTACTGATGGTGATAATTTTGCAACTTCTACATGTTGATGTGGTAAAAATTTTAGTTAATCCAAAAGTCTATGCAAGAACAGGTTTTGTCATCGGATGATGCAACTGCAGTTGTACACTTGTACTGTATTTTCAGAGCTGGCAAGTTCAGAACTTTTGGATGTATCTTTGAACACATGTACCCTAACAGTATGGAACTGTGGTACCTAACAGCTTATGGGAAATATCTTCCTAAAATGTGTTTCTGTATCTGATTTAACACCTTCATTGCTTCTCCATGTGCCATTGATAAATGAAGTAAACCTGTGGAACATGAATAGAACCTTTTAGTGGAAAAAAAAATAGATGCTCTGCAGAAACATTGCCAAATAGCTAAAAATTCTCAAAATTTGATTATATTTATACTGAGAATATGATTCATCTGAATGTCTTATAGTTAGGAAGGTAACAAAGGGTATTTTTATTAGGTAGTGATAACATGTAGTGCTATAAGATATTCTAAGAACAAGTGTTTCACTGAAATACTTATAAATGAGGACATTACTGAGAAAAGTTCATTAATGTTTTCTTAATCATTGAATAGTGTTAATTTAGGTGGCTCATTTGAGTTAAGTAATTGTTTTTGCATTTCCATGATCCTAGTTTAGTGAGACTTGGACACGTCTCTTAAATGGTTTGTTTGTATCAGACACCGACACTCGTATGACACCTTATCGACACCGATACTCGTATCACATGATAAATAATACATGATAAAAAATGTAATGCTACTTTGGAATTCAGAAACAGTGAAGGGAACAGAACCTAGCTAGTACCTAGTGGTGGTGGTAGGTAAGATTATTACCATGGTTTTGAAGGCTGAGTATATGAAATCATGTTACCGACCAGCAAGACCAGGAAACAGTGGTGTTGGCAGCAAAGGTCACTTTCAATTAGTGTTAAATCCCAAGGTTGATATGCAGAAAAAGACTTCTCAAGGATGGATAACTAGCCAAATCTGGCTCAAACAGCGTCTCATCAGGTTTCAATGTCATCCTCCTATTTTCATATACTCAAAAAAAGTAATTTTAGAAAGAAAAAATAAAGTGTATAAATTGAGTTGGAGAAACAATTTTGTATATTTTTTATGAATGATTTTCAATTCATATATAAATTAGGTTTATTTTATGAAAACTTTATTTTATTACCTTTTATGAGGTATTTTTTTTAAAATAATTCAAATACTAAAGATGTTGACTAAATTTAATTTTGTGTGCATCCATAAAAAAAATGAGTTAAGGAGTAAAATATGTTTTAGCAAATTTTTCCTCCACCTCTACACCTTCTCTTCCACTTTCATATTTTTTTTTAATTTCAATAATACATTTTATTTTAATTTCAATAATATATTTTATTTAGGATTATTTAAAAAAAATTAAAAAAATTGACCTTTAATAGTTGATATAGAGGTGCAAAACCTCCACACCTTCTCTTGCACTTTCATATTTTCTTTTTTTAATTCAAACAAAATCTTTCATTTAAGATTATTTAAACTTTTTGAAAAGGTTTTTCATAATTAATATAATATAAAGATTATAGAGGAAGAATTTGCTATATGTTTTTCATCCTTACAAAAATTACAAATGTTTGCTTTTCGTGCTCTAAATTTTTAATTTAGGTCTTCAAAATTATAAATGTATTGTAGTTATTAATAGAGATAAAGTCTATTAATAATTTTTAGTATTTAACCTATTATCTACATAAAATAATTTATTATATTAAATAAAAAAATTATGTTAGAAGATAATCGATTTGTATTAAATGGATAATTAACTACGTTAAGTTTATAAATATATAATCCATCATGTTAAGTAACTAATTAATTATGTTAAAGTGAATAAATGATTAAAGGTCATTAATAGATTTTGGTTCTATCAATAAGATGACACATTTAAGAATATGAAAAAAATAATCTAAAATACATTTTTTTTAAAGGACTAAGAACAAATATTTTTAAATTTAAAACAATGGATTTCAACTCTATCAATATCAACAACACATATCTATAATTTCAGAGGACCTAAAAGTTTTAGAAAAGAAAACCAAACACTTGTAAATTTGAGAAGTGTGAGCTGCCATAACCTTTTACTCCTCTGGTTCCTATTGTTAACTGAAATATCCAATTCCATATCCAGTTTCCATCCATGGAATTAACAAGATTCTGTACTATGCAACCATTTCTTTCACTGAGATGCAAAGCAATGGCTTTAATAAAAGGTTCCTGACTAATATAATCCTTTTCAGTTCAAAATAGGATTTAAGATTTACATGTCAACAAGCATCAGATCAAATGGTTATGTATTATGGTAACACTGGCAACACCACAAGGTTATGGTTTTTTCCTAAGAGCTAATGCCAAAAGATAGCAGAGAGCCGAATCAACAGATGATAATGCAACAATAAGCAACGCAACCAGGATAAGAGTCAGAACCGCAGTCCTCAGCTGCAAAGGATTAACAGAAGCATGTAATCATTTAACACATTTCACAAAATTATAAAATGAAATAGAAACATATGGATCTGGGTTGGAAGAACTATGGCGAAACTACAAATAAAGAACTATAGTGATTCCTAACATGAAGTTTTTAAAAAAAAGAACTAGTTGGCGTACCGTACTGCTAAAACTTGGCCACTCAACGTATTTCAGCTGGCTAGGTTGCTCGACCAAAAATACAAATAAATATTTTAGCCCCCTGGAAACAAAGAGATTTGTATTTTTTCAGTAACATTTAAAGGTGAATTCTACTGGTCTTTAATTAAAGTAAAAATAGTTTCAGTTCATACAGGTAGTGCAGATAGTATTTCATTAGGCTAATGCAATTTAATGACAGGTTAAAGTTAAACAAATACCATATGACTTCTTTGATCAATGATAGCAACAAGGGCTCTTCAGGCAAGCCATCATAGCTTAGATGATGATCATTCCTTGCAGCACGGGTCAAAAATTTGTTGCAACTATGGTTTGCATGTTTTTCTCTCATTTTTATGCTAAAAGTCTGCAAACACAAAGCATTCAATCTAAAACGATAGTTTCCACTACAAACACATGCACAAACCCATAAATTGAAGGAGATTTAAACTAGATGAGAGAGATAAATAATAATAACCGTTTGGGGTGTCACAGAAACATCTCCGTGACTAGCAACTATCGCTGGAAACTTTGATGGCAAAAAAGGAGCACCTCGGTGAAGGAAAGCTGAAATATATCAACAAAATATAAAGCTAAACATGGAGTAATATAAGTATGACTTAGAAGATACCGATGTAGTCAGAAAAAACCTGAATAGTTTAGGGGCAACGTGGAAAGAATCACCATTTTGAGACTCTATTTCCTAAACAATCGTGACCAATCCGAAGAGCAGAAACCTGAGGAAACCAACTTGGTTACTAAAGGTTTATACATCGCAATTCATCTCAGAGTCAATATATTTTTGTCTTCATAGCAAGAACCTTAACAGTTAACAGAAAAGTAGCCACTCCATACAAAAAATAAAATGAATGAACAGTAGACATGTATCAAGCAGATCAGAAAAGAAAAGAAAACACAGAAAGAAGGCTCTGATCTGTTGAATATATTGATATCTAGTGAAATTGATTCATCAACCAAACTGTCTTACACCTTAAATTTCTCAAGACTCCATTATACAGAACGCTAGAATTATAACTGTTAATTCTTGCTTAGGATGCAAAAAAAGATTACCATAGAAGGCTTCAGAAAAGCTGTCAAGCATGAAGAAAGATCACATATGTCAAATGTATCACTGTATCGTTTTTTCTACTGATATTTTTGTAGAAAACATATTTCCATGAAAACACAGCCAAAAATCATCACGAGTCAATGTACAGACTGCGCAAATAATACCAAACCAAGTTATCATTCATCCTTTGATTGTTATTTCTACACGAAAATTATTCCGTGTAAAATAACAAATTTGAAAGGATTGGATAGATGGGGACAACTGAAGTACACTGAAACAGACAAACCATTAAATTCTAAATGAATAATAGACTATAGGAAAAAATAACCATATTGAAAGAGTTCTCGAAACCATCATACTGCTTTCTCCACTAAAAGATTTAGGAAACATCTTTAACTAATTATCTGCATTTAGCTGCACCTGTCTAGGAGTGTTTCTATTCACCGAAGATTTGAAATTCAAATAAGTTTGTGGTTGTAAGCATTACATGAATGATGTCAGGAGACTCTAAAAGTCTACACAAAACTCTTAATGCAATAAGAAACCAAGATCTGTTAATGTACAATAATAATTTCAAACATCATCATTCAAGCCCAGTCAATTACACTGAATGATCCAATAAGTCAATCAACCACAGCATTCTATATCATTTAACAGTTTCAAATAGTAATGGATAAAATCATCCAGAATTTCCTTCTATCACTATTTCACTTATCCACTAAAATGGAATCTTTCAGTACACTATCAAAAAGAGCCAGTTGCAATCTATTTTCTATATTTTGTGTTATCAAGTGAAGTTTCAAGTCAGCCTCGGTAAATTACTGGGACTCACTTTTTTATTAGTAAAACAGAATAAGATTTCACCATATAATAAATAAAATATTAAAGAGAGTGTCAAAGAATGCATTATTTACATTTCTCTTGCTCAAAATTTTGTAGATTGAACTACACTCACTTTCTTTTGTAAAGGAATGAAATGATGAAGCTCACATACTTATTTCCATAGATAACAATGAGCATCAGAACGAGACAATGTGACTAATTTCACTTAAGGTTCAGCTAAACACAACTATATTTAATATAAAATAATTAATATCTTGCTTGAATATTGAAAAGGTCCTACAAGTTAGTTTCTATTTTTTCTTGCACTGCATCATGTGGCCTTAGATCAGAGAAGAAGAATTGCTCCAACCATGAAGACATTTCAATAAATACAGCCGAATGATGAAAAATAAAGTGGAGAAGCTTTCACATCCAAGGTAGAGTTCTTGATTTGCATCATTAATCAATTGGTAGAACTTTCTAGCTTCATCGTTAGGACCCTCTATGCCTCCTTTTGCTTCTACCACATTTCTATATGTGATACAATAAGCCATAAATATCATCCTGTGAATCTTCATTTCTATCATGTTATGATCACTTTTGGCAGGTGAAGGTATTTCTTCTCAATGGTGAACCCAAACATGATAGCCTTTAAATGATCAAAGACCACATTTCTTCTTGCCCAAGTACAGTTTCTACAATTGGTGCATGGACATAAAATCTGTGAGGTCTTCCTCTAGTGTAAGCAAAATCTAAAAATGACTCAACACCATCTATATACTCTCTACTAAACCTTGGGAATTTTGTCCACTCTTTTTCCATCTCCTTTAATGTAAAATATAAGAAATAGTCTCAATAAAAAATTAATAATTGAAAATAGTATTACATGAAAGATTAAAAAATATTAATTAAAAACGTTAGTTGCGAGACCAAATGCATTATGAGCAGTTATGCACCTTATAACTACAAATCCAAACAACAGGAAGTAACTAGTGATAAATTTAAATATTGCAATACTTATGCAATATCTCCCAAAAAGCAACTTATGCATAAAAGTAACCTAACAAGCAAAGCTGCTCCCAAATTTAATTACTCATTGTATAAGGTACTCTATATATTGATTTGATCCAGATTCCTAGAAAAATACAGATCAATGAATGCCTTTTTTGAGAAAAAAAAACGGTAAGACTATAACAAATTATATTCTTGTATCCTCAAATCCTGAATGTAAAACCACTGTAGTTCCTTTTCCTTTTAGTGGTGGGTGGGGAATGGGAGAATGATGGTCTAATATAAAACACAGCAAAAAAATTGAGGCATCGTAATTGTTTGCAATACCAATATTGTTGCCTAGAAATCTGTCTCTAATTTTAAGGCTACTGGATTATTGAAGCATGATTTTCACTACACTAAAGTTTCAGCTTTCATTTTTGGGAAATTGAAATCCTCCAATCATTCACAGGGACATCAAATCTACTAACATCTTACTGGATGAACGCTTGAATGGTAAACCAGTATGATGCAAAACCTTTAGGTCTCTCTAAACCTTTAAGTCATGGTGCAAAAGGTTATATCACCACACAAAATCAAAGGAACAATGGTTCATACATTCTCATCTATCATTTAACATGTCACACCAGTATTCAATGTAATTCATGAGACAGAAAAATTATCCTATATATGTCTGCAGTGACCTCTTATGTTCAAGAGTTTAAGAGTTGACAATGAAATTTTGTTTTGATGTAGGGCTACATGGACCCAGAGTATTATATGACTCAACAGTTCACTAAGAGAAGTGATGTTTAAAGCTTTGGAGTGCTAATGTTGGAGCTGATAACTGCAAGAAGGCCAATACAGTGAGGGAAGTATATTGTGAAACTGGTCAAGGGTGCAATACACAAGACAAAAGGTTTCTATGGTCTTGAGGAAGTTCTAGATACTTCTATAGACAGAATGAGATTAAAAAAAAATTCTCTGGACAAGTTAATTTTTCCTTATGTGATTAAAAAAACAAAAGATGTTATCACTTTTAGATTCTTATTTAACAAGTATGACATTATCTTTCACTGTTATTAGACATCTATTCCTACTTTGATAAATGTTTTGGCACTGTTAATGTACTTGGGAAAAGTCCAAATGAGCTCAAGAAGCAATACTTGACCAAAAAAATTAGCATTGCTACTAACCACATCCACCAAACAGAACCAAATTGAGAATAACGTGAAAGCCTTCCAGCATCTCTATTTATTCATTACAAAACTTCTAGAATTAACAAATAACAACTTCTGAATAAGCAGTGTAGAAACAAATAAGGAGCACTTTCATGACTCAATTTCCATATGACACAGTGATAAGGAGAAAAAGTAGTTACGATACGATTCCGCACGATACAAGTGCGAATCGTTCAAAATATCGCAGAATCGCGAATCTATTCTGTATCGGGCTTATATAGTGTTGCATTTTGTTTTGGGGTTTTACCTCCAGTTAAAATCTTGGAATCCTAACTTCTCCTCCAACAACGATTCCCCTCTTCTCCTCCGATGGCCCAAAAGCAGTGAGAACCGAACGGCGCTGCGACGCACGGAAAACCGAACGACGAGAGGAGCAAACGGCAGCGACACGAACGGCGACGACGTGAGCGCCGAGGAAACGAGCGGCGAGAGCGAACGACGAAGAAGCGAACTGCAGGAGGAGCGGGAGGCGCGGAGCCGTCGGAGGCTTGGGAGCCACCGGAGGGCGAGGGAGGTGTGGATGAGTGAGAACAGTGGGAGTAATATTTTGATGCAGTTTGAGCTTCGATTATAATAACTAATTAATTTTTATTTTTAAAATTAATTTTTATTTTATGATTTTCTTATATAATAATTAATTTTTTTTATTTTTAAAATTAATTTTTATTTCATGATATACCTAGCCCCGTTTAGATAAAGTGTGTCTAGATATTTATGGGATTGAGTTAGAATTGTTAAAGATCTACAGAGAGTATAGTCGTGTATATAAGTGGATGCAAACCTCAACTTCATGAACCGGTTTTATGAGATTAAGTTAGACTTAAAGTTTATTTCTTATTATAATATCAAAGTCATATCGACTAGAAATTATAACATGTCATTGTATATAAGTAGGTGCAAACTTCACTCCATGAACTAGTTTATAAGATTGAGTTAGACTTCGATTTTGTAATAAACATGTAAAAAGAAAATTAATAAATCTACGTTCACATATTCTATTAGGTATCCTTGGATGCCATCTGGTGGCAGTGCATAGGAAAATTATCATAGCCTAATTTCTTAACATTGACATCAATTATATATGATAATTTGCTACACATCTTAAGATCTTAATTTTATTACTTTGAGATCGATATGTGCTATGATAATAATAAAATAAAATAAAAAAGCAAAAACGAAAGATGAGCCATGTTTATCTCTGGGGTTACAATATATTATCATTGGCTTCACTCATAGGATAAATCACAATCATAATATAATATTACAAATCATAGGAAAAGAATCTAACTATTAATTAGTAGACATGATGACAGGTATAACATAATAATTTTTCTGTGATTTTCATCTCTTCTACATCTAACACACACGTGTATATATATATACTATAATTACTGATTATATATGAAGTTGTACAAAAAAATTACTGATTATGATGACTGGGAAACAGTTCTAGCTTTGTCATTAAAAGACTTTCATTGAATTGCAATATTTCAAAGCTTGATGAAGAAAAAGACTTCTCAAGAATGGATTAGTAGCAGAATCTCAACCAAGATTTAATCACATTTTGTCATCTACTGTTGGACAGTGATACCTAATATAAAAAAAAATATTTAAAAAAAAACTTACACATTAAAAAAAATATAATTTATAATTTATAACTTGAACAAAATATTATTTTTGTTTTGAATTGTACATAAATGTGAATATACAACTGTGATAGAAGTGGTTGTCTTGGTTCAAGTAAAAACTTGGTCTTGGATTACGTCCAAGTCTCTCTCTAGTTTGTTCTCTTTTTCCGAGTGGTGTCTCGAACCTTTGGTCTGTATGACGATGGTTTCTCGAATTATTTTTTAGCTCAGATTGTATGGGTTGAGTTAGGATTGTTTAGTAATTATAGACGTCTAACGGTGTGAGTGTTGAGATGGAGTGTCTTAGGTATTTTATGTTTGTATAAGGGTTGAATCACCCCTAAAGTGGTTCACATTTATTTATTTTTTATTACCGATAAAAAAAACAAGATTGATAACATAGTTATTAAAAGACACCAGCAGAATGCATATAATTGATAAGAGGCATTGAAGGAATTTAGAATGGTAAAGGTTGAATTGAAGAATTAAAATTATGAGCATGAGAGAATGTGGGTGGTGGAGTGTTGAGTGAGGAAGGTGAAGCATCACCTCTTAGAGAACATGGGAGAAGGTACTGTCTGCTGATGAGGCTGCATTCATCTTCAAACTCTTTAATACTATTTTCAACCTTTCCTACATTTGGCAGGTACCATGTTACCTTTGTCCAACATATCTTATGCCACCATGGATACACCTTAATCACACATGTGCTTCCTTTTCTTCCCTCATTCAACATCTTCTTTCTTAACATGGATAATAATTAATAAGGAATTCAATATCAATCACTTTCCTAATTTGAGTTTTGAAAGACTCTCTTTCTTTTATTTTAATGATTTCAATTTTGTAAAAAATATTATATATAGTTCTATTTTACATGGTCAAACTAGGTCAGATTCTTTTTATCAAAATATTTACCTTCAGTCTCTTCAATCTCTCGAGAATGATACTTATGAATACATTCTAAAGCTTAAGTCAACAATTAAATGTATAAATTACAAGTATTTTAACGATTTTTGGGGAACAATATGGGTTGAAGTTGTGAGTGAAATATGAAAACACATGAACAATATCATTTTTAATAAGGAAAAAGCTGACGTGTCAAAAGTGTTTCCATTTGTGCAAATTAAGGTTTAGTCTTGGATTTACTATAAGTCTCGTTATAGGTCTGTCTCTTATCCTAATTGGTGTTTGAACCCTTTGACTTGCATGAGGTTGGTTTGTTGATGTTCTTTCGAAAGATTTGTTTTTCTTAAGAACTGTGGTTTTGTCTGTTCGGTAGGTGTTTCTTGGGAAGGTGGAGAAGGTTAAAGTGTAATTGTATAAGTGTTGGATCACCCTGTGATTCTTATTTATTAATTCTTTTTTATGATAAAAAAAATACTTTTTACCTAAAAAAAACTTTTTACTTTTGGAGTTCTGAGATGATTAACTTTTACTTCACTTGATAAATTTGTAAAAGATAACATTCAAAAAATAATTATTAAACCTAAAAATGGAATATTAATTGTAAAAGAACCATTATTATATTAAAATAAATTAGATTTATTTTGTTTTATGGACACAAGTGTAGTATAGTGAAAAAATTATATAATGTTTTTACACATTGCGAAAATAATTTATATAATAAAAAACTGTGTGCTTCATTCTTACCATTTATAAAGTATTGTTAAATCAACCATAATATCAATGTAAACAAAAGCCTATTACGGGAAAGATATATAAAATTTCTGTATCAACTTAAATTAATTAAAGTTGAATCAATCTCCTCAAATAACATTTTTTTTATTTATAAAATATTCACATACTTTTATCAATGATTAATGTGTGCATGATCACAATTTTATCTGCAAAACTCAAATATACCAAATCTTACTTTAAGAAATCTGGATTTAGTTATTTATATAATTATATGTTCACAATAAAAAATACAAAGATTTTGAAATTAAGTTGATATTTAACAATTTTTAGAAAAATATTATTATAAATCATATATATGAATTTTCATATGTGGAAAGTTAATGCAAATGACAAGAACTTCATTTTTATTTCTGGTCCTACAGTGTTGGGCAGCAAGTCTTAAACATACACAGTATCATGATCGAAACCTCAAGTCATTAAAATAGATAAAGACATGTCACCATATATATATATATATATATATATATATATATATATATATATATATATATATATATATATATATATATATACTACAAAAGAAAATATTAAATAAAAAACAATTTTAGAAAAAAAAATAATTAGTTACTATATTAAAAAAATTAGATACTTTTTAAAAATTAAAAATATTATTGGTATCTAAATTAGTTTCTATTATTGATATATATTTTCTAAATTAATATTTAAATAGATACCAAAATTTTAGATACTAACTTTAAAATTTAAATAATTGGTAGCTAAAACCTACGTAGATAATTAGATACATACTTAGAAACTATTTATCAATAATAGAAACTAATTTAGAAGTTAATATTTTTTTTAGTCTCTAAAATAATTTTTAATTTTATCAATGTAGCAACTAATTATTTGTTGTCTCTAAAATTGATTTTTATTTAATGATTTATACATATATATATATATTATTATTTTTCTTTTTTAATTATTTTTTCCTCTTTAAATGTTAACTGAAAGGGGTGTTAATAAATATTTTTCCAGTTAATTTTAGTAAGTAAACATATTTTTATCAAAATTAGAGCAATATTTTTTTCTAAATGAATTCAATAAAAAGAAATCATAACAGAAATCTACATTTAATATATACAATATGAGGAGCAATTTTGAAATAGATACTTCATATTCTATTTTTTTTTTTAATTTAATAATTTTTAAAAGTAACTTACTTGTTTAGTTGTTTGATTAATATATATATTTATATATATAAGAGAATAAAAAATAATAATGTTAATGTTATTTAAAGAGTATAATGTCTCTCTCCCTTGAAAAAACAAATTATAAAAAGGTTACCCGTCATGTCTTGATCTTATAGTTTTAATAACATCACAATAGAATAATGTTAATATTTTTAAATTAAAAAAAAATTATTTACACATTCACAATAATTCAAATTTTAGCTTTTATGACGCTTTTCAATGATTATTTTTTCATGTTGTTATGGAAACGATGTTATAATATTTTTTAAATTAATTAAAATATTACATATTATCTTTCATAATGGTCTTTATATAAATGTTTGGTTTTTCCTATTTCTAACCATAATTGTATAACAAACAACTATGGGTTGTATTGATACAACAATAATAAGTCATATTTTAAGTACTTTTTTCTACAAAGGTTATTAAATTGTCCTAAAAAAATTATACTAATAATTTTGTAACTAAATTGAAAATCTTAGATTTAAGATCAATAACTATTATTCTTCCACATTATAACTGTATTTCAACATTTAATAAAGATTAGCATGCTCTTTAAATCGTGTATCAAAAATTATTAAATAAAAATCAATTTTAAACATAAAAAATAATTAGTTATTGAATAAATTATATATTATTTTAGAGACTAAATAATTATTGTTATCTAAAGTAGTTCTAATTATTAATAAAAATTTATATAATAAGTTTGAGTTTTTAAAAAATTAATGTATTTCTCCTTTTAAAAATTGTGTTAGACCCGTGTTAAAATTGTCAGAAATCTAACAAATATTTTTTGAATTTGACACTTAACTGATAAGTGTCCTACGAGTGTCATGTCCAACACGAACACGCCATTTAAAAGGAGTGTTTGAGCTTCATAGGTTGGAACATAAATGCTCAAATTAATTTATTTAATTTTGACAAAAAAAAACTATTTTAAATGCTACTAAATTTTAGTCTATAAATTAAAATCTAATTTATTTAATATACTAACTATTTTTTTTCCTCAAAAACTAATTTCTATTTAATAATTTTTATATAATTACTTTTATAATAATATAATTACTTTTTTGTGAGTATGAAATTGTTCAAATTTAACTCATACTCATAAATTTGAATCCCAAATAACTATGTTAAATAATTGGGAAAAAAGTAGTGCCTTTAATTATTAAATATACCAGTAAAGTACAAAAAAAAAAAACTCAAAACCTAATTCCTAAAAGATGAACTTTCACTCTTAATTTCTTTCTTTTTCCTTCATAGGTCATCTTCCTATAAAAGAAATTATATTTTCAGTATCACCAAATCTCATTATTAAATGATATCATTCATGTCATATCCATAAATAATTTATAATCATTTAAAAAAATATCAATAATATATGCTTTTTTATACATATTGTTAAAAATAATATAATTAATTTCTATCTCAACCAGATTTATTATATATCTGAAATAATATTAATATAGAATTTGAGTTAAACTTACGTTTATCACTCTTCATATAATTTTTTTATCAAAGCTATTTGTATAATGTATCATCTCAGTATCAATACCTACCAAATGTCTACAACTAATTAATATGGATGAAAACAATCCCAACACTTATTTTTTAATTATGTTATTTTATAACATAAATTTTGCATAACTATATTGTAAAATCACACCCTAATCATATATATATATATATATATATAATTAACTGAAACCTAAGTTCAGTTTACAGAAAATAAGAGTCAACACTACTTGGATCTTGGAAGTGTATTATTCTCATCAAATAATTGGAGTTAATTAGATTATTAGATCACATGCATGATTGGAAACTGTGATTTGATTCGCAACATGAATCACTTCAAATAATTAAGGAGAAAAGGTTTAAATATTCATGTTACTTTATTTTTTGTTGTGAGAATAAAATCCATATTATATGTATCTTTTTTTTTTTATCTAATTATAAAGTATCTAGGGTTTCTGCAATCAATCATAAATTTCTACTCTCTCTTTTTTACCAATCCATGTTTAACATGGAAATAACAATCACAGTACTTCTGGTTAGTTATTAAAATATTCTAATAATAAGTGAATTTTAAATTTAATTTATTTCAGTATACATTATTCAGAATCGAAAGCAAAGACAGTTTAAATACATCTTCCTCCCTTAACCTACTAAGACGTTTTTTAAAAATAAAATTGTGATTATTACGAAATAGAACAACAGAGATGAATAAAAGAGAATAAAAAATGAACAAATGAGTAAAAAGAATGTAAAAAATGATCTGAATATATACAAGTAGTACACTCATTATAGGTTTAATCAAAGAGGAAAAGAATCAATAATTAAATACTAGAATCATAACACACAACTACAAAATAAAGGTTATTCACCTCTATAAAGAGAAACAACTGATAATTAGAAAACACACCTAATTATTTAATATTACTATTAGGATCCTTATATAGCTCTGGTATCCGTATCCTTTAATAGTGATAGAGTAACGATCTCTAAAATGAACAATATCTCGAATGTTGTGATTCAAGCAATATTATCTTTCCGACTCAAAGTTGAAACATAATTTAATTTTATACAATCAGTCTATAAAATAAAATTTAAATTTATTTATATATTGTGAAATATCTTAATTTTTAATTAATATAACATCTTCAACATTCAAATATAAAGTAGAATCCTATATACATTTTTTGAAAACTTGCCATGTATACATATATATATATATATATATAAAAGGGTGTGCATGAATGAATGAAAGAGAAGAATTAAATTATGGAGAGGATTGATGGGGACAGCCATAAGCAGGGTAGGTGATCACATGGGAGTTTTTTGTAAGGATTGTAACATCACATGACTCTGCTCAACTCAACCACCAAGACAACAATATGTGCCCATATTATTCTGTGTTCTGTGTTCCTTCTTACCATCTTTCACTCACAACACAAACTCACCCAATCAAATAAACACTTCCAGCCCCAGCTGTGTTCTTTCTTACCATCTTTCACTCACAACACATAACAAAATAAATCAAAACATATTGAGTATATGCTGCCTAGTCTTAAGGTTGCTCATAGAGTTGGGACAACTTTGTCTCTCTATTTCTGTCTATAATAGAAGATTGTCACTTTATATAAATCAACATACTTTTGCATCAATTTTCTCTTTAAGAACTCTAGAGAAAAAAAACTGAGCTTTTTTAAAAGCATATGTATAATTTAATTTGTAGAATTTTTCTTATATATATATATTTTATTTTTTTAATTTATGAAAAATAACATTTTTATATTTTTGTATATGTTATTTTAAACTTATTGTGAATTTATCTAAACAGAATCTTGTATTGATTAAGATACCATAAATATGGGATAGATAGAATCAATTTGTTTTGTTAATATAATATATATTAATCATTGAATTACATAACTATAACTATATAACTACAATTTAGACATGTTAGAATATATTAATTTTTTAAAATAAGTAATGTCAATATAAACATATTATCATGTTACATAAAAATGTTGCCACTCCTATAGAATTATTTTAAATTGTAATTTTTTTTTTAGATATTTAACACAAAACTATCATTATAAAAAAATCATTTTAGAGATTAACAAATTATTGGTATGTGGTTTTCATTATTAATAAAAATTTATAAAATAGTTTTTAAATTGATATCTAAATTAACTACCAAGTTTTAGTTACTAATATTTTAAATTATAAATTAATTTTTTTATTTATAATTTTTTATTAATAATAAAAATTATTTTATATATTTATAATTTTTTTAAAGTGTTTCATTTAATAAAATAACAATTTTTTATTGTAATATGTAAAATTAGTTTTTATTTAATAATTTTTTTATAATAGTTTATATTCCAACTATACAAAACACATCAAATTTATCCTTAAAATATTAAAATATTTGGGTCTGATTTCTTAAATTGGTTAAAATTTTGTTAGAAACTGTTGGGTATAAACATCCCTCCCTGGAGTACTTGTTTATGATGTTTTGTTGTTCTCTGTCTCCTTATTAAATGATGAACTTCTGACCAAGTTACACCATCAAAATCTTATTTCGGATAAGAAAAAAAAATTGTTTTTATGATAACATTAAAATGTCACAACATTATGATGTTTATAGAGAATAAAATAAAAATAATATAGTTGTAAAGATTAAAAAAATACATTTTTATGATGATTAAATAAAAAATAATGAAAAATATATATTTATGAGGATTAAAAATAACATATTTAGAAAGTCAACACTTATCTCTGGTAATAACGCTGTTTAGCATCATGATATAAAGTCAACAAGAGGTATAAAAAAAGTTTAATCTTAAAGAATATATTATCTATTTACCTTAAAATAAATCTTAGAAGAAAAATAGTAAAACATTAAGGAATAAAAAAAATCACAGAAACTAAAATTAAAATATACTCAATTTATATAAAGATAGTAGAATGTTACCCGTTATTAGTTGATTTAATTTCAAATTATAAAAATATACCACCTTTGTTCTCGTTTATGTTTTTTAAATTTTAACTACTTAAAATTATTTTAATTACATTTTTTAAATAAAAATTTTTAATTAATATTTAAATTTTTAATTAATATAAATTTTAACTACTTAATAAGATTAATGTACTTAATTGTTTTTCAAGGGATGTTTGTATCACCACCCTCTTCAAATTATCATATCTACTATAAATCCCTCCAAGAGATAGTTTATACAAAAAAATATAGTATTTTAAAATATAACAAAATATATAAATACATAAAATAGCAAGAGAGTTTAAAATAATTTTTTAATCTTTTTTAGATGTCACTCTTGTAGTTGTACCTACATCTATTTGTGTACATAAAATATAACTATACATATTTTTTTTTTTAATAAAAAGTTTTCATGTTAGACATCACTGTGCTACTTGACATCTCAGCTAGACATCACTAAGCTACTTGACATATTTGTCACATTGGTACTTTCTGTCAAGGAACATTGGTGATTCACTTATATTACTGTTTTTATCACGAAGAGACACGCTTATCGAGAATCTCTTATTATAATTTTTTACTTGATACAACAAATCAAACCATGGTTCACAAATTATCTGATATTTGTGACCCTTGATTTATACAATTTTTATAATTTTCAACAACCCTTTTTATACCATAAATTTCACTTAAAAAATCACAAATTTAATTATATTTATATTTAACATTCATATTCAATTAATTAAAGAAACAAACAAAAAAAAAAGTTTGAGTGAAAATTGTTTCACTTAAGTGAAAATATTAAGTGAAAATATGACTTGGAGCAAAGCTTGAGTTTTAACTCTATTTTCGCTTGAGAAAAAAAAATTGTTTGAGCAAAAATAGAGTAGAGAGCAAAGTTTGATTTTTTTACTCTATTTTCTCTTGAATGAAAATATAAAAAAAAAATAACTTCATGCAATATGACCAACTTTGTTTAATCAAAATTCAATATAAATTCAAGCAAATTAAGAATACCATTTTTCTCCACTAACTTTTCACTAAGATTGATGATAAACTAAAAAAAAAAATCTTTAGAACAAACACATAAGATTGAAAAACTAATTTCCTGAAAATAATCTTTAACTTCCCAAATACGATCAAGTGTGATTGGATCGATGTTTGGAATAACTATAATAGAAAAAAAGTTAAAAGAGAACCTAGAGAGAAAATAAAATATTATTAAGAATATTTTTTTTAAAAATTATTTCAAATTAGGTAAGAAAATGAGTGGGGCGAATGTGTGTTTCAATATCTTTAAACTTATTTTGAATAAAATTTTATTCTTGTCTAAATTGATCTTTCATTTATATTCCTATAGAATAACAGGTATTCATGAACTTATACTTGTCTTTTTTATTTATTATTTTAATTTTTTTTTTTAAATTACAACAAAGTAAATATAGAAGATTTAGTGTTAAATATATATATATATATATATATATTAATATCAAATATTAGAAATAAATTATAATTACTTAAATATCAAATCAGAATATTCAATAACAATTGGATAACAATAAAATAATTATAAAAATAATAAAAATTATTAAATGTGTTGATTCGATATTTTAGAAAATAAGTTATCTATTACAGATAAATAAAAAACCAGATAAGATATAATAGAAAAAAAAGTATAAAATAACACCTTTAACTAATGTGGTGGAGAGAGATAATAAAATATTATTAAGAATATTTTTCATAAATTTTTTGTCTAATTAGGTAAGAAAATGAGTGGGGCGAATCTTTATTTTGAAGTAAAATTTTATTCTTGTCTAAATTGATATTTCATTTATATTACTATGGAATAACAAATATACCTTATTAATTAAATGTTTTTTTTAAAAAATCATAATAAAGATTCAGTGTTAAATTACGAAACTAAGAATTAAAATAATAATAAATATAAACTTTCAGGACATGTACACAATCATTCTCATTCTCGTAGTCAAATTAAAAATATTATTATTATTATTATTATTATTTGTTGATTGACAAATTTTTTTTCTTGAACAACTTTTTAGACTTTCACTATTTTTCTTTCAAACTATTCTAACTGCCCACTACTTTTATTTTATTCCTTTATTTCTTTAAACTATTACTTTTTTATATTTAACCTTTAAGCAAATTTTTTTTTCTTCTTTTATTCTACTTTTACTTAAAAAAATAAAAATGATAACAACGTTTTACTATTGGTTCAATATCTTACCTAAACTCTTTTTTCTTTTTGAAGACCGCGTGATAACTAATCGCACCGACACACTTTTTACCAAACCTTGTGGGTCACAAAATACACGTTTCTATCAAAGTTTTATAAAAAAACAAAAACTTTTAAATATTCAAAATTCTACACTCAAATAGTTCTTTCTACTTTACGCGTAATCCATTTTCTTTCACGATTTGCCAACTTTTTTTAATGATAATTAGTAATGGAACTAATATCCTAGATTATTGAGAATAATTTATTTAGAACAATAATAACTAACTAAAATTATTGTATGTTAATATATATAAATTCAAAAAAATCCAAAAAATAAATTCATATCGTAATTTATCTGGTATGTTCAACCGGTATATATAAGTTAAGAAATCGATTTCATATAAATCGATTTCAGGTAAATTTTAAAGGAACGATATTTCATATGTGATGATGATTGATTCTAATAATATTATCTCAAAAATTTTGAAATCTAAACATTAATTTTATTAGAAGAAAATAAAAATAAAAATTTTAAAAATGAATTTTTATTTTTTTTAATATATACGAAATTTCGATGAGTATTTGGAAAGAAAAAAATATTCTCAAGTTAAAATGAATAAAATATTAATTAATTATATGTTTGGCAGTATATTAATTGGTTTTTTAATTAATGAAAAAATTATTGTTATTATTTTTTATATTTAACTTTAGAGGCATATACCTTTGGATTATACTAAGATCCAAAACTGAAGCATCTGGCTGCTGAATTGTGCTAGCATTTAGGTTTGAGGGAAAATGCTCAAAAACTTTTTTGTTCTTTTATGCTTCTATTCCTTAAAAGAAGGTTTTGAGTTAAAATATTTTTGAATGAATTTTTTTTTTTTTATGAAAATAGACCATTATTAATATTCATAAAGATTAATTATGGATACAATTTTAAATATTTTGATAAAAATAACATGGCTACACATTTTTTTCATCAAACTAAACATTAACACACCTAAAATTAATAAAATTTCTATTAGTGATTAATCTCTCAAATTTTTTATTGTGTGTGAATTGATCTCTTTAAAATAAGAGTTGAACACAGCATTTGTCAACATGTTCTTGCTGTTTTTGACTTGATCTCAAATTAAACCCCCAAACACGGCATAGATAAAGGCACAATTTTAATTTAATTTTAATTTTAATTTTAATTTTTTTTTCTTCAATTTGTCATATATGCTTGATATGATATCATCTGGCTTCACTTTATGTCTTATCAACAAAAATAGCATAAGCATAGATACATTGCATACAACTATAATATGTGATAATTTAAATTCAAATAACACAAAAAAATCTCATGATGTAAAATTCACTTAATAATAACAATTTTAACAAGTGTAATAGCTGGTAATTTAAGAAATAATTGATAATGCAATGCACCAAGTCCATAATAATTAATTTTCTAGGCCAAATCATTTTTAAAAGTTAATAAACTACTATTTCTACACAAAGGAAAATCAGAAACAAAAATATTCTGTGCACATCCATATTAGTAATTTCCAACAGGCATCTGAGTAAAATTTGAACAAATCACATAACTTTTGCTATGATTGTTAAAATCATTATTATAAAATTAATAAAATTTTGATGCAATTTAAATTTAGATGCACTAATTTATGCTTATCGATTAGTACAAAATCTAGTAAATATAACTTCTAAAAATGGTATTTAAAAATTAATAAACTTACTTTATATAACAGACTATGATTATATTTCTTTATATAACGTGTGTATATACTATTTTCTTTCTAAAATTAGTTTATGTATATAAAATAATTTGTACAACTTTTTAAATTATAGGCAAACCAATCATAGTTAATTGAACAAACAATTTTGATCTTTTTTTTCTAAATATAAAACGTGACTACACAAAACAAAATATTTTTATGCTGTCAATTACTCACACTTTTCCATATATGTTAAATTTGTAATAATAACTTCATAACTAATATTAATTTATTTTGGATTTATTAATAATGGAAAATTTTCCATATTAAAAGCATTATTTTTAAAAAAAAAATATTGTGATTGTACTTTGATTATTTCTTTTATAATTTCTCTTCACATAAACTAATATTAACCCTGATTCAATTACCTCATTCTCCAGTTAATGTATTTGCTGAGGATGTAAACTTTTTAATAAAATAATACAAAAAAAGGACATGCATTCATTGTTCTATTAATGGAAATCTTGAATGACAAATAAATTGGAATCATGACAATAGCAAAAATCCAATTCACATTCTTGAATCAAGTGTTTTCTTTTGAACATGATCCATCAGATTTTAACCTGATTGAAGTATAATATCCCCAAAATCTAGATTTTGTTAAAAGGTATCATTAATCTGAATTATTTGTTCATAAATCATAATTAATATAATAATAATATTATTTTTATGATGATGATGATGAGGAGGAAGAGAGAAGGAAAGTTCTGTGGTGATTCGCTTACAGCAGACAACAAGCATTTCCCTCTCTGCTGTGATCTGCACTTTAGCTGTATCTTATTGTCACACTGAGAAGAGAAAAGGTTATGGTGTGATTCAGGTGTAACTCTTTATGGTGTGGTTCTTTACGTGTCCACCAAACATTGCTCAACATGATGCCAGCCTGTTCTTTCACCTTACCTCAAAGTCTTCAAATTTAACCATTCAAATGGGACACATGATAAAAAAAAACATGTTTTTAGCTGTTGTTGTTGTTACTATGAATGCTATTAATACCTAGTTTAAGCCCTTCAAAGTGTCCTTCTCTGCTAAACTCTGAACTCAGAATTTATCAGAACTTCTGAGATTTGCTTAAGTTCAGCTTTAAAAGCCAACAACAGAGGAAAAAGTCTCATTTGGGAGTGACCCTTTTGTTTTTTGTTTTGGATACATTTATGATGTTGAGGAAAACTATCTGATTAGTTTCAATTGTCATTGGTGAGCATTGACCCTTTTCCCAAAATCTTCTCTTTTCTTCTCTCATTCTTTCTTTCCCGAGGACTTACACAGAGTTCAGAGAAAAAGAGAGTGATGGCACCGAATTGTGCTGTCACGACAACTGAGAAGTCTAGTACCAACAACTACACCTTGTTGCAAGTTCATGATTCGGATTCTCCCATGTTCCAAGAGAAGCAGAAAGCCACCAGCCGCAAGCAGTTCACGTGGTTTCTTCTCCTTAAACTCCACAGAGTTATGACATGTTTGTCATGGTTGACCAATGGTCTCAAAGCCACTTTTGCTTTGGTCAAGAAGCGCGTTTCACTGGCTGACATGAACGACGAGGGTCCTAATGGTAGAGGGAGGTTGTACAGGTTCATCAAGGTCTTTCTTGCTCTCTCAATTGGAGCCTTGGTTGTTGAGATCATTGCTCATTTCAACCAATGGAACTTGCACATGATTCACCCTTGGGAGGTTCAGGGTCTGCTGCACTGGTTCTATGTGGCTTGGCTCTCTTTCAGGGAAGACTATGTTGCTCCTCTTGTTTTGTTTGTTTCCAAGTTCTGCATTGTGCTCTTCTTGATTCAGTCTCTGGATCGCCTTGTTCTCTGCGTTGGATGCTTCTGGATCAAGTACAAGAAGTTGAAGCCAACCATTGATGCAGATGCTTCTGATGTTGAGGACCCTTCAAACTTTCCAATGGTTCTTGTTCAGATTCCCATGTGCAATGAGAGAGAGGTACACTAGATAAACATTTTCGTTAAGATTAATATTATGATTATGTCTAGCTTATATTTGAAATTAGAATAATCTTATGATTGGTGCTTGGCAAACTAGTCTAGGCTCATTATTTTCCAGATTTACTTCAGAATCTGAAACATTATTTGTGTTGTTTTTTTATGTGATTGAGGCTTATTCCCAATCCATTGGTTCTGCTGCTCAACTTGATTGTTGTTATTCTTTATGTGATTAAGGTTTATTCCCAATCCATTGGTGCTGCTGCACAACTTGATTGGCCAAAAGACAGAATATTGATTCAAGTGCTAGATGATTCGGATGATGGAAATTTACAGCTGCTCATCAAAGAGGAGGTTGCTTCTTGGAAAGAGAAAGGGATCAACATTGTGTACAGGCACAGATTGATTAGAACTGGGTATAAAGCTGGGAATCTGAAGTCTGCAATGTCATGTGACTATATTAAAGACTACGAATTTGTGGCAATTTTTGATGCAGATTTTCAGCCCAATCCCGATTTTCTGAAACTAACAATTCCCCATTTCAAGGTAAGCATTAATACTTTAACCCCACATAAGGGTAAAGGAAAAGTTTTCTGGGTATGCTCTAAAGTCCAAGTAAGTAATAAATTAGTGTTTATGACTCATTTTTTCAGGGAAAACCTGACTTGGGGCTGGTCCAGGCTAGATGGTCCTTTGTGAATAAAGATGAGAATCTACTGACAAGGCTCCAGAACATTAACTTGTGCTTTCATTTTGAGGTGGAACAACAAGTTAATGGCTATTTCTTGAATTTCTTTGGGTTCAATGGAACAGCTGGTGTTTGGAGGATAAAGGCTTTGGAGGAATCAGGAGGGTGGCTGGAGAGAACCACAGTTGAGGACATGGACATAGCTGTCCGAGCTCACCTGAATGGATGGAAGTTTACCTTCCTTAATGATGTCAAAGTTCTATGTGAATTACCAGAGTCTTATGAAGCTTATAAGAAACAACAACATCGTTGGCACTCTGGTCCAATGCAGCTCTTCAGGCTATGTCTTCCTGCAATACTAACTTCCAAGGTACTATTACTTTTTCTTAGAGATTTCACGTTTTGACTAAAGATTAAGACAGATTATAATTAGTGCAAATCTCACTTTACAAGTCGATTTTATAGTCGGTTTTATGAGATTCAGTTACGTTTAAAGTTAATTTCTTAATATGGTACCAGAGTTATCTTGAGTCTATCCTAAAGATTGTTTGTTGGACTTATCTCACTTATGTTTAAAGTCTAATTCTTAATATTTTTCACTTCTTTTTTAAGAGTTGAATTTCTATGCAGCATCAGTATAAAAAAATATACTGTCAAACACAATTATAAATCATTATTAGCATGACTTCTGAAGTAGTTGTAGTAAAGATAAACAAACACATTATATATGATTGATTGTAATTGGATGCAGTGAAAAATAAGTGCCTACACTATTTACAGAATCTTTATGATATGCAATGTATACAATTCTCTGACTTCTTATTTGATTTTATTGAATGCAGATATCAGTTTGGAAGAAGGCTAATTTGATATTTTTGTTCTTCCTATTGAGGAAGCTCATACTCCCCTTCTACTCATTCACCTTGTTTTGCATCATACTACCTTTGACAATGTTCATCCCTGAGTCTGAGCTACCCCTTTGGGTGATATGTTATGTCCCCATTTTCATGTCTTTCTTGAACATCCTTCCATCCCCAAAATCTGTCCCTTTCCTAGTTCCTTATCTTCTGTTTGAGAACACCATGTCAGTCACAAAGTTCAATGCCATGATTTCTGGACTGTTCCAGCTAGGAAGTGCCTATGAGTGGGTGGTGACAAAGAAGACAGGGAGATCATCTGAGTCAGATTTGTTAGCCTTGGCTGAGAGAGAATCAAAGTCTTCAAATGAAGAAAAGATTCTGAGAAGACACTCAGAGTCTGGCTTGGAACTGTTGGGAAAACTGAAGCAATCAGAAGTCCCTTCAAAGAAGAAAAGAAACAGACTCTACAGGAAGGAGCTTGCACTTGCACTTCTTCTGCTCACAGCATCTGCAAGAAGTCTTTTGTCAGCACATGGTGTTCACTTCTACTTTTTGCTCTTCCAAGGATTGTCATTTCTGGTGATGGGTTTGGACTTGATTGGTGAACAAGTTAGCTGAAATGGAACAAGGATTGAAACTTGTTTCACTTGTGTTTTGCATCAATACTTGAGTTGAAGTTCATCATGATACAATCGTAAGATTACAGAGAGAAGAAATGAGATATAGAGTAAAGTTGATTGTTCCATATGAAGAACAATAATAAGCATTGAGGATCATAGACAAACAACATTAATTTTTTTATTTCTTTTCCCAAGACTTTGTCAGGGAGTGGTGATTTATTGGCTTATTGTGGATTTTCACTTGTGTAAAGCTTTAGGATCATTGAGAGAATCTTGTTGGAAAATAACTGTATTTATTGTCTTTCAGAATAGATTATGGAATGAGTAACATTTTCTCTCTAGTGCTTTTTGCAAATTGTGTTCTGATACCTCTCTTGATGACACATATTGCAGAAGCTTCAGACACAATTAGCATAAAGCACAAAAAGTATAAATATAATTTCTTATTGATAATACACTATGAAAATTGTTCCGGTATTCATAATATATTCTAACATGAGGTTAAGAATGATTTATAAATTATATTACAAGAAAATTATTAAATAAAAATCAAACTTACATGTAAAAAATAATTAGTTGTTATATTGATAAAATTATATACAATTTCATATATTAAAAAAATCATTGGTATTTAAATTAATTTCTATTATTAATAAATGATTTTTAAATTGGTATCTAATTAGATATCAAGATTTTATATACCAATTTTAGAATCTAAATAATTGGTAGCTAAAACTTAGTAGCTAATTAGATACCAATTTAGAAACTATTTATACATAATATAAACTAATTTAGAAACCAATAATTTTTTTAGTCTCTAAAATAGTATTTAATTTAGTCAATATATAAACTAATAATTTTTTGTCTCTAAAATTGGTTTCTAATTAATGATTTTTTAGTAGTGTTATTTCCTCTCTCAATCCACTGAGACGTCTTTTAAGAACAAAACTGTGACGGAACACTGACCTCCAAAGCGGACAATACCTTAAATGCGATGATTAATCCTGTGATATTATCTTTCGGATTTAAGGAGATTTCTTATCCCCAAATCAACTGGTGTATCAAATTTTATTGTTTGGATATCTTTCACAAGCCTTTTTAATTAATTTATAGTAATTAATTTATAGTTTTTTCTTTAGTTGAAAAACTTATTTAATCTAATTTGGAGGGTTTGGTACACAAACGTTTTGGAGTACCTTTTAGCATTTCTTAAAATGCAAACTTGGAGCTTTTTTCTATTTATTTCTTTTTTATCCTTCGAATATTTATGAAATTTCCTTGTAACTTAAAAGATAAGTTAATTATATATTTGATTTATTTTATTTTATCATTCTCCATTTTAGATTATACTATTTACTTTAACTATTAAATTGTTTATAATATTTATTTTATTAATTCAATATTATACTTAAAAAATTGATAATAATATATTTTTAATAGTTCTACGTTAAACTGTTTATTTAACAAATACACTTATTAAAATAACAAAAATATAACATCTTATATATTATCATTACTTAATTTTAAACTTGATTGAAAAATAATTCAAATATATATATAATACAATATAATATAAGATTAAAGGTAGAATATATAAGAGAGAGAAATAATTATTGAAACTATAATTAATATTTAATTGTGCAAAATGTTAGAAACTTTATATTATGTTAAAACAATCATATTTACCCGATTCTATATAATATCTTATGTGAGTCTTATTTTGATTCAGTTCGCATCTAAATAGTCATTTAATTCAATTTTGAGGTTGCAAAAACATAGAGAAAATAAAGATTTAAAAATGTAATTTTTTATTTTTAACATTTTGGTAAAACGTAATAAAAATATCTGTATTTTTTTATTGACTAATTTCATTCTTAAACTTAAAAAAACTGTAAATTTAGTTTCTTCTAATTTGAAAAAAGAAACATAATATTTTGTTCTGCAAAAAAAGAGAATAAATCTACATATTTATCATTACTAAAATAAAATAGAATTATTTGATTAGAGGTAACAAAATAAATTATCTGATTTGGGTTTAGTTATGTGAGTTGTCAACAATGATAAATCGGAGAAAAAAATCTGAGATATATTTCAGACTTTCAAAATGACACCTAAAAAGTAAAAAGCTAGGTTTTTAGGCTTTTGAGAGAAAATTTTGCATGTTAATTTCATATTGGACCATGATTTAATCAATCTAAAAAAATACTTCAAGAATTTCACTCTCATACTTTTTTTTTCTATCTCCATAACTATAATATATTTACTAAAACACTTCTATCTATTATTTTTTTTTAAAAAAAATCATTCCTCTTCAATGGAATTTTTTTGGATTATGTATGATGAATAGATTCTAAAAAAGTTTATCCAATAATACACTTCTTTCTAGATTATGTGTGATGAATATATTCTAGAAAAGTTCATCATTTTTTTTCACTGGCAAAGTAAAAAAGTTTATAATAATTGTTCTGATAATGGTTTATAAATTAGGTAATTCAGAACTATATTGAGAATGGTTATTCAAATTTGATTATAATTTAAAAGAAATATATTTCAGATTAAATATATTTTGAGTTATATAATCTAAAACCGTATCTGGTATTACACAATCTTATCTTAAATATAATTTTGATTATGAAATATGAAATCATATTTTAATTTTTATAATTTATAACTATATTCTAAATTACATCATTTGTAATCTAATTTTGATTTTGTTATTTTTTTATAGTTTGGGATGGGTGAAGAAAGTAAAGAGTGGAGGGAGAAAAGAAAATGGTTAGTTCAACTTGTCTTCAGAATTAAACCCAGTCTCAGGTAGATGAAACAGATGGATTTGGATTGACCGTGTTTGACTTTAGGGTTTTCCCATTTCTTAAAAATACAACATTGGGCTTAAAATCGATATATATGAAGTTTTTTCTTCATGCACCTCCACAATTTTGAAAATAATTATTTTGTCTTCTGGAATACACTTTCCAAAAATCCTGGAATAGGATTTTCAAAATTTTCATAACGAAATTTTCATAACAAGATTTTTAGAATGAAAATTTCAAAACTCATAAAATACATTCCTAAATAAGCTTTTTAGAAAGAAAAAAAAAATTGGAATCAGCTTTCTGAAACATATATAATATATTATCAGAATGAGAAACTTTTCCTAACAAATTTTGTTGTTTTAAGTGGCAAGAGTGAAGCAACACGGGGTGAAAATAGTAGTAACATGGTGTAACTCTCAAACTTTAAATCCTAAATCTTAAATCTAAACGAAACATATGCCGGAAATAGAATGAAGAAAAATAAAGGGAAAAAGGAGGGAGAGAAAAGTGTAAAATTCACAAGGGCAATTTAGTCTTTTCAACCAATTAAGGGGATGCATATCTAAAAATGGGAGTGGAGAAAGGAAAAGTCTTGATATAAGGATTATAGATCCAATTAGAACCCACTATAAGTGGCCTTTGCTTATTGCACCCTTATTATAAGTTTTGAAATACCCATTTTGTCCCTTGGCCTTTTATTTGAGACGGTCTCCTCCTTCGTCAATATGTTTTTACTGCTGATTCAAGCTTGGAAGATATGAATTCCAACTAGGGGTGGTAGTGTTGGTGGTGGTGTGTTGTGTTGAAGTCGAGTTGGTGAAAAAGGTTGTCGTAGATGATGTTCATATGTTGTATGTTGTTGTATCTTATAATGCATTAAATTAAATGAATGTAGATTCATGTAGTATTATGTTTACAACAAATGATGTAAACATTACCAGTACATCGATATTTATATATTATGTAGTTGTCAAACATATTTGGTGAATGAAATATAAAGTTATATTATGTTTTTTTGTGAATATTTACTACTCAAGAGGATTTGTTGCATTGTGAAAGAAAAGATTGTTTATAATTGTGACTTTGTTATTGGTAAGGTCAAATATAATAAATGGACAACAAGCGTATGCATATTATTAGGTTTTAAGAGAGGAGATAAATATAAATGATGCAAAAATGACTTACAAGTAACTATTAATGAAAGTGAAAAATGTAAATTTTACTTTAAATTGTGAGAAAAACCGCTAAAAAGTGTTGAAAAATGGATTATGAAATTACTTTTTGTCTCTCATAATCATGACTTAGTAAATACATTAATGAATCATCAATATAATATATACTAATAGGTTAATATGTAATGAGAAGTTCATATTTATTGATATAACAATAATTGAATAAAACTTATAAATATTTTGCTAACAATAAAAAAAATAATAAAAAAATATAAACACCAAAAACAAGTTTATGTATATCCAATTGAGAACACAAAACTGAAATACAACATCGATGATATTAAAGGCCATTTGGTGTAGCGAGGAAGGGTATTTTAGATTTTTCTGCTTGTAGTAGAGGAGTGCAGTTAGTAGTCGTGAGGGTGCAGGAATAAAAAGCCCTTTCGTTTTTGCGTCTCTATGCTATGCTATGCATGACAATAAAATGATGAACATGGTAAATGAGCTGAACTTTTTGGTTGACATGTTTTCTCGTTCTGTCGCTGTCACATCAAAATCAAATACAGGAAGTTCGCAATTGTGGCTTTTCAAAACTGGAAAACAGGTTCTCTTTGTTCTAACTGAGAGAAACTGATTCATTCTGCAACTGGGTTTGTTTCTTCACTGTACAACGTTTTGCTTCAAATTCTGGGTTATTTGTTCACATGATGTTTTTTTTTCTCATCTAAAGATCATAATTTTGTGAATGTTGCAGTGTTGTTGCAATGGCTGAGGAGAAAGATGCTTTCTATGTTGTAAGGAAAGGGGATGTTGTTGGCATCTACAAGTCTTTCAGTGACATCCAATCGTTATTTGCGTCTTCTGTATGACATCTTCCACCTTGTTGTGTTCTTTCATGTTGCAAAGTTTTTGCCTTTGCCGTTTTCTGCATTTGGCCAGTGGGTGCTCTTTAATGTTGCATTTCTAAGCCAATGTGTTTTGTAGTTTGAAAATTTAGGATTTTGAATGGTCACTGTTTCTAAGGACCGTTATCTATTTCCTAAAATTTGTTTGTTTCCTGGGCACATTTTTCTTTTGTAAAAGTTTTATCTTGTTGTTGTTGAATAGAGCACTTGAAGAAAGTAGTTCAAGAGGATGAGAAAAGAAAACTTCTCTTTTCTGTTGCCGTTTTTTGTGTAAGAAAACAGTGGTTCTGGAAACAATTTTCATAACGTCATAGGTTTTGGATGAAAAATTGATTGTTGACTTGTCTGGAATTGTTTTATAAAGCAGTTTTTAAATCAGAATTGTTAGAAGAGAATCAAACAAGGCCTAATTCTTTACACTTAATATGCATTATATTTCTGGGGTTGGTTTCTGTTTTCTTGAGTTGAAACCAGCATCTTTTTTTTTTAAATTTTTGATTACTATAGAAGTTGGGGGTATTCTCATTTGAGTATTTGCGTTTTCCATGCAGGTATCTAGTGACTCTCTAAGTATTTACAAGGGGTATTCTTTACCTCAGGAAACTGAGGAATACCTTATTTCACAAGGGCTTAAGGGAGCCCCCTATTCTATCAGTGCTGCTAGTGTGAATGAGGACCTATTTGGAAGACTTCATGCTTGTCCTTATCAGGTTCGAGGCACCTTTCTTCTTGTTTCTGTTGTTCTCTAATACTTGAAAATTTTCCTTATGTATGGGGTAAAATCCATTTTTTGTGATATTGTTAGCTTGAACTTTATGTTGAAACTTTTGCCTCGTTGCATTTTATGTTGGATCGTAAATTTGTAATGAATTTCATTTTTGTAACTGTAGAATTTAAGGCTTTTTAAAGGCTTTTTAAGGTTATGTCATTTGTGTCTCTTGCAATTGAAAAATGTCTAACTTCAAGAGAAGACTGATTTTTCTGCAGGATCCATATTCTGCTGGAAGAACTTTGGGCGTGAGTTCCTTATCAAGGAAACAAGGAGCCATTCAGCTTGACACTAGCGTAAGTTATCTACCCATCCTTGAACAAGAAATTGCACTTATATTCCTTAAGAAATGCTATTGATTTAACTGAAGCACATATTTGGAGCACAGATGTGAAATTTAAATTACATGTTGCTGAGTTCCACCTGTGTCATCAGCCCTCTATTCTGAGGCAGGGCAGGCCTTTCTGTTCTATATTGTTAAGCCAACAGTGATCCAATATAGTTAGTAAAGTTAGCACTTAGTGCTCTGGTCTTACACTCCTACTACTTAGCCTTTTCTGCCGATTGTGTGTTTGTCATTAGCTACGTTTTTTGCTTCTTTTCCTTTCTTGTACAGAAGCTAGCTGGATCTTCTTCATTCCCAACAAATTCACAGACACATCATGCACTAGGTGGATCCCAAGCAGAGTTGTCTACTTGTGTAAGCTTGTTTGATTATGTTTTGCATTGCTAATTGCTAATATTGGAACTCTACATCACTTGATAATGTGTTTTGTAGTTGGTGACTATTTCAGCTTCATAGCAATTCTTTGATTTTATTTCTTTGGAAGTTATCTGCAAGTGATAATAAATATGTATGTTCTGGCAGTTATAAGACTGAAATATACTTTAAAGTTTTTGCTGTTTTATTTAACTCCTCCTTTCAGGCATTCATACATACATATTAGGGGTTGGTATGTTCAATTTCAATTGCTTGTTAATTTATTGTTCATGCTACTCTAAAATTTCAAGCATTCTATTCTATCATTAATTCTTGCATGCGTGTCTTTTGTAGTTTTCGTGTACCCTTCATTTTGATGGTGCTTCCAAAGGTAATCCTGGACCAGCTGGTGCTGGAGCTATACTGCGTGATGAGAGCAAGGTTTTTACTATCTGTGACAATTCTTTTTGTTATTATACTTTTACAGAATGTAGCTAACTATTAGGTCTCTACTTAGGTCTATAGATTGCGTGAAGGAGTGGGAATTCAAACAAATAATGTTGCTGAATATAGAAGTTTAATACTAGGATTGAAACATGCCCTTAAGAAAGGATATAAGCACATTGTTGTCCAAGGAGACTCTCTGCTTGTGTGCAATCAGGTTTGTTATATTTTCAATTCCCCTTTTCTTCTCTACCACGTTATCCGTGTTTCAGTACTGAAATAGCATGTGGATGGTGATAAAAGAAGATTACTCTAATTATTAAATAAGTATCTTACACACATATTTGAAACTTGAAGTAACAATATAGTTCCTACTGAAAGGTTCTTTGGATTCATTAAGTCATTTCTTCCTAATGGTCAGATAATTGAGTTGAGTTGGGTTTTACCAACAATTGCTCTTCAGTTTATATGCACTTTGTGACCCCATCTTATATGATTGCCTTTGCAACAGATTCAAGGTTTATGGAAAATCAAAAACCCGAATATGGCTTCCTTGTGTACTGAGGCCAAGGAGTTGAAGAATAGGTTTCTGTCATTCAAGATCAGTCATGTTCTTAGGGTACCACTTTATCATTTGCTCTATATTTAATATTTACTTATAAAGAAAATAATGGCAAACTTGGCGTCCCCATGATAAGCAAAAGATGAAGACATCATGAGCAACTCTTCCTCCTCATACTGTAAATATTTGAGGGCCTGGTTGGATAAATTTTTCAACAAAATTTGACAGGAGAAGAAAATAGAAGGAATCAGGGATCTAAAATAAATAAACTTGTTCTTGCATGTTGTAGTCAATTTATTTAATTCAAATCCTTAATTTATGGAGAAGTTATGAAAGCTTTTAAGAAATTGAGATAAATTGAATTAACTAATGGCAAAAGTTCTGATTCATTTTACTTTGTTTCTTGTTATTTTTTCCTCTAAAAGTGTTTATTGAGATGTTTATCCAAATTTTATAGTTACTTTGTTACTTAATTGCTAAATTTTATATAGTTATACTTGCTGGTATCAATGTATATGGTTTGTAATAGTTTGTACTCTGTATGTACATATAACTAGCATCAGGTGTTCTACTTATACAAAGATTTGCATGCAGTTCTCACTGTATTTATCTTTTTTATTTCTAGAACACCACCCTATACTTTTTACCTCACTGTTTTTGTAATCTGATTACAAATGATATGCTTTGTGTTGATGTTTTAGGAATATAACTCTGAAGCTGATGCTCAAGCAAACCTGGCCGTAAATCTCAAAGGTTAGTCTCAGGGTCTTCTGAGTTCTCTTAAGTTTTGATTGTTATACTTCCATTATAATTGCAAAAATGCTACATTGATTTCATTATGTTTCTGTTCTCTAAATTTTTGTAGTAAAATAAAATAAACCACTAATCTCTTAGCCTTGTATAAATGTTACTTTTGTGTCTGGTTCCTAAACTTTTGCAGCTGGTCAAGTGCAAGAAGATTGCCAATTGCTTTAATGCTTGACTTCAGTTGCTCTCAGCTGGTTAAAACTTTGGTCCATTGTAGCTGTAGGTGACCTTTTTCTGTATAGGCAGTGTCCTAAGGTACTGTCAGAACTTGGGAAACTGCATGCCACTGATAAAGTGCTGTTGGAAATTTTGTTAGTCAATGTCCTGTGACAATATTTAGGATTAGCTTTATAAGACTCAGTGCTGCTTAGGATGGTGTTACCTCAGATAATGTCATAAATTTTTGCAGTTTTGTGGTTCTGAATCTGATTATTTTCTATCTTAATTCACTTTTTTTTAACTAATAACATGTCCATACTAATGTTTTTTAAGGGTATGTTGACATCATAATCTCGGTTTATAAGAAATGTATAGGGTTGGAGTGTTCTTAAAATGTTCTGCATTTATTCATTATATTTGCTGATAAAAAATAAATTCTGCATGATTAATAAGTAGAAATGAATATAGGATAAAATGAAAAAGTGATGTGGCTATTTTCTAATTCATCAGTGTTGAATAGTAAACTCTTTATCCATTAAATTTAGAATATTTGATTGAAGAGACTTGACAGGTTTTTCAGTTGAAGAGAGGCTTTGTAAGCAGTTACAAGTTTTATGCCCTATAATTGATTGCTGATGGAAAGTTAGTGAACGAAGAAAGAAAAGTTAAATATAAAAAAATATGAAAAAAAGAATTTATATATTAAATAATTGATTTTGCAGGAAATATTAATATTTATTTAATTGTTTAGTAGAACTTAAATTTCATTAGAGGATTAAAAGATAAGTGATTTATAATTTTATTTAACTTTCAATTAGATTTTAATTTCTGAAATTTGGGACGAATCCATCTTTCAAATTCAAAAGGTTTTTAATTTCTTATATTTGAAAAAAATATGTTTTTAATTTTAAATATTAGAGAGATTAAAATTATTTAGGTAAATTATCCCTACATTTCCTTACCTCTGTATCTTCATATTAATTTTAAAAAATTAGCTTTAATCTTTTTTAAAATTTTAAATAATTGTAAATGAAGCATAATCTTAATCTTATATTTTTAAATAACTTAAGTTGGATTTTTGTACTTCTTTTAGCCACTACACTTTCTTTATTCTCCACATTTTAGTTTTGTACTTTTTTTTACGCATAGTTTGTATTTTTTTTCTAGGTTTTGTGATTTAAAAAAAAATTGAACAAAAACATAACACCATAAGTAAAAATAATACAAAATTTATCTCAATCACCAATGTTTATCACTAGTCAGCATAAACAACTACTTGAAAATAAAAATACTATATTTTCTACCATAATCGGAAAGATATTGTTGGAATTAAAAAAAAATTGGAGGTGCAAATAGAATTTGTCAATGATTTTAAAGATCATTTGTATTCGTCAAACAATCCATTTAAAAGTTTTTTTTTCAAATTTAAGAAACAAAAATATTTTAAAAAATTAAAGAACCAAAATAGACTCATTTTAGATATTAGAAAGTAAAAACATGATTAGTTTTAAATTGGGCAACTTATTATTCATTTACTTTAGATTTGGCTTTTAAGATTTCTCTTTACTAAAGTATTAGTTTTTAATTTTTTGCAAAACATCATTGTACTGGTATGGTCCGTATGACTAATGGCACGTCTCGGACCCACTATTGGGCCACGTCCCACATCTATAAGGTTGACCGATATCATAAGTTCAGTTATGCTCAAACAGCTTAGCAAAGCTAAACCATGATTAGGAGTAGGTAATGCCACCCTAATCACGGTCCAACTTCCTAATCCGACTCTAGTAACCGAGTACCAATCTCATTTGCTGACTTGAGCATCGGAGTGTCTTCTACAGATATTTGATATTTCTATTCAGTGTTTACAAGAAGACCGAGAGTCAAGGCTAAAAAGGAAGAGCAAGGAAGGAGGTTGAAGAGTAGTACGATTGACCGACAAAAAGAAAGAAGACGAATCCTCTCAATAGTTCTCTAGGTCTCATATTTTTTGTTTGCTAAAATATTTTGATTTCTGAAAATCAAATTTAAATAAATAAAATATGCAAACTAATAAAAAAATGTAAAGAAAAAAAACGAGGTAAGAAAACATTATAGATGGTAAAATAGTTTAAATGTATAAAAAAATATTAAACAATTATTAGTTTTATTTATGTGTTATAATAGAAGGATGTTTTCTGGTTTGGATAGATAGATAGATAGGGTGGGAAATAAGAACAGGAACTTCTCCTTTCTCAGACTGTGTTTGAAAATGGCCACACTGTTCTCATCTTTCTCTCTGCATTCGATTCGCCCCTCTTCTTCCCCACTTCCTTCTTCTTCCTCTTCTTCTCCCTCCTTTCTCTTTTGCAGCTTCCCCTTGCGCACTCGCAGTTCTTCTTTGAAGGCACAAACAGTTAAGAAGCGCGTGGTGAAGGCAGTGGAAGAAGAAACCCGGCAAGAAGAACTCAACGCTGATGAGAGTGCAGAGCCATCAATCTCGGAACAGCAACCCGTTGTGGTTCCAGTTTCCCCATCAGACACTCTTACCATGTTCTTTCAGGTACATCACTGCATTTTCTTCCTCCCTTTTCTACGCCAATTTCTAGTTCAGTTGGTGCTGTTTTGGAATTTGCAATACCCTTTTGAAAAATCGGAGTGGGAACTATGACTAACTCATATGTAGTGTGTGTTTTTGTCAATGTGGCTTTGGATTGAAGTTTTCATGAATTTTGCTGACCAACCCAAGTCACAAATTTTGATCTTTTTTTCACCCAATGAATCAATCTGTGTCTTTTTCGTGCAATTGGGGTGTTACATTATAAGGGGATTGCATCAAATTTGTACACGGATAGGACAAGCTGTGATCTTTGCCAATCCAGACGGGACCAAGTCGTGTAAGTTAGAATAAATAACCAGACTAATCCCATAATTAGCATGAAAATAACCAAACTAATCTATGAAAGATGTAGCATCATTATGTTAGTCCCAGCAAATGAAGATTACTACTTAAGACGTTGATATATGCATTTTGTTGTTCAAATTAGTCCCGGAGTTAACAGTGATGCGAACAAATTTGACCAATGAAGTGAAATATATATGTTGCGACCTATAGGGAGGGTAATTTCCATGTTCTATGGTCTAAGAGATGAAAGGAAATAATTGATTTAAACACTCACTAATTTTCACTCCAATGGTAGAATCCAACTTAAGTTCGTGACTTATTTTTAGTGGTTTTCATTTTATCTCTTCATTCACACGAGAACCCTTGTTTTGACTTGAAAAAAATGTTTTTATAATGGTTAATCAACCTTGGTTGTACTTGGTTATAGAAGCAGTTTCTATAATAACTCATTTGCAGCAATGATATTTTCAATTTTTGCTTAACTTTAAGAACTAACATAAGCATCTGGAGCAGAGTTGCTCCAATATGTTTGACATAATATCATTCAAAGGGTAAATGGAGGGTTATTCAATAGCTTATATTAGTGCCCTCCCGACAAGGGCCAATGAACTAAGGTCTAAACTATTTCTCACACTAATCAGCATTTTAGCTGTCTAAATCCATAACAGATTAGATATCCTGGCTTTGAGTCATAGTTTCTAGAGTTATAGAATTATTTTTCCCCTAAAGAATTGTGCAATTGGATCTTCAGGTAGATACCTTTTCTGTTTATAACTGTATCACTTTTCTTGAGACTGACGTCTACTTTTGCATATTTTAAGGCAGAGGGAACAGCGAGTGAATCGGCTATTCCAGCTTTAACCAAAGCTTTAGAGGTATCTCTTTGATCTTTTGAATCTTCTATTTTGCTCAATCTCTTCAATGTGAATGTAAACTTGATGTAAATATAACTTTGGTGCTGCGTATGTTCATATGTTTACTCATGTTGTCATTTAGTTCTTGGTTCCTCTATGAACATAGCAGCAACAATTCCTATGATTTAGGTCATTGTTTTAAAATCATTCCTCTGAAACAGACTTGAGTCGTTGTTGTCGTCTGGTTTCCTTTTACTAGAGGATGATGTATGAGGTTAAAAGTCCGATACCAAATGTTAGTCATGTTTATTCAGACCCAATATCATATATATCTTAGATTCAAATTTTGATTGAAAAAAAAAATTGTTTGCAAAACCATGGTCAATCTATTTTTTAATGTGGGGAGAGGATCAAAGGATGGTGAAATGAAAGAGGGTAAATCACATCAGCATTGTTTAGCTGTGAGACTTGGAACTCCTTTTTATGCTGGAGCATTTGTACCCTCTCCTTTCTATTGTAGTAGCCTCATGCACATGATTGGGTTTAAAGTGTACAAATTACATGGTCATTTAGCAACTTGTCACAGTATTTTGGCCTTGGAGAAAGTAAACTTATCATACAGCCAAATACTGCTTTCTCAATGGAGGTGATGTGAGGGGGAGTATGTTCTTTGTTTCCAGCCACACTAATAGCTTAATCTAACAATGGGTATGACTATTATTTATATGCCTTCCATCAAGGTTTTATCAATATAGACAGCTTTTAATTATATTTTTATGTAAGAATCTGGTGGTCACATTGATAGTTTTTCTTTCTTCATGCTTTTGCAATGTTGTCCTTAACACTTGGTTATCATGGTTTCATATTTTTCTAGGAGACAGAAGGTGTTACTGATTTGAAGGTTCAGCTTTCTGAGGGACTTGCAATTTTAGAGGTATGCTTTAAACACTTCAATACAATTGCCAATTGCCACAAAGCTTAATTGTTCAAATGTTGAACTCCAAACTCTTGATAATGGAATTGAAATCCCTATGGCATAATTGAATTGTTGAAACACATTATATTCCTGAATCCCCTTGCCATTAAGCTTTTTATATGCAGAATATGGCTATCTAATTGTCCAATGAGTCTAGTTTTTCTGCAATATCATTGATGACTTTCTGTGTTATTGTTCAGTTGAAGAAACAGACAACTGTCCAAGCTACAGGAGTGGCTTCTGGTCTGGTAGAAACCATACAAGGTTCAGGCTTTAAATTACAGACATTAAATCTTAGTTTTGAAGATGAAGAAGTTGCAGTTGCATAATAGACTAAATGTGTTGGTGTAATAGCAATAGTTTGAGGGAATTTTTTTTAAGGAAGTCACAACCTCTTCACACTTACCTGACTAGAGCTTCCAACAGACCTTTTGGTTTGTATAGATCTGACTATGGTTGTTGGTTATTGTTCTTGCATTGCAGCCATGGATGTTATCATTCTTAATTATTAGTTCTTGAAAAGTGAAAGAGTATTTCATGGTGAAATTCTTTCATTGATTGTTGTTACTTGAGGTGTTAGCCTAGCTAAGATGTTAAGTTTCGTAATGATACCTAACATAAAAGCTTTTATAAAAAAAAAATGGTTTCAAATTTAGTCTCTATAGCAACTAATTATTTTTTGTCTCTAAAATTGATTTCAATTCAATGATTTTTTTTTTTGTAGTGATTGATATAATTTATTTGGAGATAAATTAGAAATAAAAAATTAATATTTTATTGAAAATTAAGAACATCAATTCATTTCAAATTCTTCAAAAGATTAAAATGGTTATATAAAAGCTAAACTATTATAGGAGAGTGTTTTCTCTCTAGAACATTCATAACTATCCACTTTGAAAACCAGAATTATCATAAACATGTTCTAATGCACTAATGAAAATTGAGATATGAGAGAGAATTTTAAATGTGAAATGCTTATATATCATTTTGATACTGTGTATTTTTTCTATATACAAACTTCAATGGCAAGCACATGATCCTTATTGGATCTGGATTAACATATTATAATCAATACTTGCACAACAAAGTAATTAATAATTAATAACAAGAAGAAGATTAGATAGCAAATCAGATTAATGAAGTTAATTACAAGTGGATGTTGTCTTCTCATGAAACATTAGTCAAAGTGCAAATCGCATTATTAGTTGTTTATTACCTGATTCTCATGCAAAGGTATAAATTAAACTATTAACTCTTAATCAATAAAGTATAACACAGTTCATGGATCATTTTTTTAAAAAAAAAATACATTGACACTAGTAGACAACAGATAGAGGTCTTAGCATCCGGTTAGTATCGACTGACATGAACAGATTCATTAAACCTAACAAAAGATTAGTTGCACCAAACAGTGATTAAACATTAGATAATACGTTCTTAATTATTATTCAAATTTTTAATCCGGCCCAATAACAAAAGGTCCATGATGATCATATAAATTATCACAAATTTTGAAAGAAAAATATGTTATTATCACGCATTGATTACACTGAGTACCAAATACCGAGATCTCACTTGAACGTCAGAGTATCTTTTACGGGTACCATCCGAATTTGGAGTTTGCTAGGAAGAAGAAGATAACAAAAGAAAAGAAGGAAGACGTTCATTGAAATTAGAAAGTAATAAAAGATCGACCGACCAACCAATAAAGAGGTAATAGTTCTCTCAACATCAACCTGTTCGAACAAAATTTATTACAAATATAAAAAAAAAAGTAGGCTAAATAACATTTATACGTTTTAATTTTTTAGACATGGATGTAATTGTTTAAGGAGTATCTTCAATATTTCTTAATATATAAATGCACTAACAAATAAATTACTTCTACTAGATTTTATTTTCCCCATTATTTGCAATTACACTGTAAAGTATCATGAATATTCTTATAAATTGAGTCGTACAATACTCATTTCTTTAATATTCTGCTGTGATTTAATTGCATCCACAACTAATTTCATTTAATGCATTAACTACAGTGTTGTAAAGACTACTCTTCGTCAGTCAGGTGATAAATATGTAAGAAGCGGGACACAATATTCTATAAATAAATGTCAGTAATTTAACTTTTTATATTAATTAAAATTACATAATTATGTGATTCTCATTCAAGAGTTTAATTTTTTTTTAAATATTAACAGTTAAGAGTAAATTTTTTAAGGTTAATATTGTTAAAATTAATTACTATATTTAATTTAAAATATTATTTATTTTAAAAATTTATATTTTATCATAATTTTATCTTTAAAAAGTATCACAAAAGTAAAACGTATATAAAACGTTTTTTTTCTTAATTTCTAAATAATTTGAAATTATATTGAACATATGGAAATACCAATTTTATATTTTAATTGAATTTTCTCTTAGTTTATTTTTGTGTTTATATTTTTATAATTATGATAATCATAAGACAATACTATTTTTTCCAAAAGACGAAATATATATATATATTTGATTTATTTTTGTGAGCTCACATGTTTTATATAACTATATAATATAATATAATGTATATACAATATTTTATTACTTTTAGTTTATTTTAATTTTTTTAATAGTGAGGACGTTACAATTGTGTTGATCTTTGATTACTACTAAGAAATATTTGATTATTAACTTAATTTGATCTAAAGTTGATTCGTACAAGTTTTATAATTATGTTCAGTTACTTTTTCAAGACAGATTCCACTATGCTTTGGATGTCTCAACTTGATGTGATGTTTTATATTTCTTTAAATGATAAATTTCTTTTGAATAGTTCTGTATTCATAATAAACTTTCATTGACTGCATATAAATCTCCCAGTTTCAAAACATTGAGTTCAGAATATTTCATTTTTTTCTTTTTTTGATTCAAGTTAGATTTGAATTCAAAATAATGTCTCAGATAAATATAAAATTCACCTCTAGCAATCACTTGTCACACAGAATAATGAGAAGTAATAAATCATTATAGAAAAAGTGTGTTTATATTAAATATTAAGTTTAAAAAAATATTAATTATGTTTTGATATTGAGTATGTTGAGATGATATCATTAGGATCAATCATTTCATATAGTGTATTATTTGTTTTGAAAATTGTATTGGTCGAGTTCGTACGATAAGTAAAGATCTCAGTATCTGGTCGGGTCAACTAACATGACCAAATTCATTATACCTAAAAGAAGATTAACAAAACTAAACAACGATTATGTATTAGGTAATACACTTTTAATCATGGTCCAAAATTTTAATCTGACTCAATATCAAAGGATCCATGATAAGTTCATATAAATAGTCATAAATTTTGAGAATAAGGTATGTCATCATTCTGCACTTATAGCATCGAATACCGAATATCGAGATTTCACTAAAGCGTCAGAGTATCTTTTGCAGGTATCATCTGAGCTTGAAACATACAAGAACAAGAAGGAGAAGTACAAAGAAAAAGTTGTATAGCTATTTTAAGAATGAGGAAGTAGTGGAAAATCAATCAACCGAATCATTCTATTCTTTTCAACCCCGTAAATTATCTTTAATTTTAATTATATTGTACAATGTACATACCAGAACATTTTGCAATTGAATTAGCTTAAAAAATACCAAATTGTGCTTAAAACATGACCCTAAGATTGACTTGTCTAACAATTGGGGTCAGGTTCCTTTTAGACATAGTCACCAAACTTTTTATGAAATAAAAATGTGTCTATGTAAAGATCATGGTCCATGGACCAATTCTACATCAACAAGGACCATATGAGACCTTCACCATTACACAACAAATTCTAGCACATATTAACAAGTTTGTAATAACTTCAGACACCTTACTCAATGAAATGTGGTTATAAATATTCTACATTTAAAAATACAAACTATTACTATTTTAGATTCATCAGGTATTTATTTTATTGGGATATATTTTTATTTTGTTTAACTGATTATTTGATGTTTCTACTCACAAAATGATTTATATTTATTTTTTTATAAAAAAAAAATTATTATTATTATTTTATTATTATTTAAAAAGTATTATGATGATGAGTAGATGAGTATGGCCCAAAGAATGGAAAGTGAAGGTTTGGTAATGTGGTTGGGATGTCCCATCATGGAATGATCTTGCCAAGTGCTAGGTTGGCAATGGGTCTTTGAATAAGGACTTACTCAAAAAAGAACATAAATAAATAGCTTCATTTTGTGGACATGTGTTATGTCGTTCAATATAGACACACTACACTCTTAATAATATTATTTTTTTCATCATAACCTTTGGAATCCTATGGTAACCTTCTCCACATGCCAACAACTCTTGCACAAAACAAAAAAAAATTGCCCATTGCCTTTGGAAACCAATTTCATTATCATCAACTTGCATTTCTTTTACTCATATATATTCTAACAACTCTATCACCTCATCATAGATAAATGTTTTGGCTTAAATAAATTTGAGATCTTTAATATATGGTTAGCTTTTACTTTAAGTATTCTAATAAATTATAATTTTTTTTAAGTATCCGAAAGAAAATTTATCTATATTTAATTTTTATTAACATTAGTTATGAGTTTAGAATACGAGCACATCTATTTATATATATATATATATATATATATAAATAAAGTTGTGTTATACTTCAAGTTCACATCTTACTATAAAATCAAAATAATTTAAAAATTATTCTAATGAGTGTTTGTGCTGAGCCTATCAGTTATCCGAATCACTATCAGACCACTTATAAATATATAATTTCATACACAAATTGGGTTTCGATGTGAAAGAGGGTTGAAAATCACAAATGATGTTTCATAGTGTATAAGTGAATGTAAATTTTATCTTATAAGTCGATTTTATAAGGTTATGTTAGACTTAAAATCACTTCATAATAATAAATATGTATATAAATTACATTTCAAACTCATGAGTTAATTTTTATAAGAATTACATTTTTAGTTTCTTGTTTTGAAAGGATTAATGATGGATGATAAAACGTATTTATTTCTAATTACTGTTATCTATCTTGATTATTTATTTGCGTGTTTGAAATTTGTTTGATGCCATTATTTATATTAAATTCATAGTCAAAATAAATAAGTATGTGTACTTATAGTGTATGAAATAGAAATACGTCAAAATATTAATCATTTAAAATTACTTATATAGCATTACTCAATTACTTTAAAATACCTAGTTATAATATTGATACTCTCTTTTTCATTAGACAAGACATATTAATAATGACAAAGTTAATATTTATTTTCTATTGTAACATAATAGACAAGCACTTCCAATTTAAAATTTAAGGATTAAACCAATTAAAAGTCATCTTTACATTTAAAACAATTATTAAAAAAGGAAATACTTAATAATGAAATCTTTCACTGTTAAACTCATAAATTAACTGCTACGAAATTGTTTTAATTTAATTAAATATCACAAGTTCAATATATTGTTTTAATTAATTATATATATATATATATATATATATATATATGAAATACTTATAAGGAAGGTTTTGACATTTATAGAAACCTTACTCAATTGAAATAAAATCGTATCTCGTAATGTAGGTGTAAAAAACTAAATCTTCCTAGTACTTTAATAAAGAGGTGTATTAGTTTTTTTTTTTCCAGAGTATGGTTCATCAAACTTGTTGAATACTAACCTAACTCGATAGAAAGAAAAATAAAGTTTAATAAGATTGAATTTAAGTGGTATTTCAACAAAGTTTTGTTCCATGCTAAATTAATCTGTTGAATAAATAAATAAATAAAAACTAATTATATATTGATTGATTTTATCACTATTAGAAAATTATTAATAAAAACGATTTAAAAAAATAATTATTATATTAACTAAAATATATATTATTCTAAAAATTAAAAAATTATTAATATTTAAATTAATTTCTATTATTGAAAAATAGTTTTTAAATTAGTATTTAATTAGTTATCAAAATTTAACTACCAATTAGTTAATATAGTCAATATATAAAAATTAATTATTTTTTATCTCTAAAATTAATTTTTATTTAATAATTTTTAAAAATATATATTATATATATTCTTATTTTATTTAAAGTAGTTGTAGTAAATAAGTGTAGAAATGAGATGTAGTTGAAAATGTATGAGATAAGAAAGATGGAAATATGAACCCTAAATTTGAATGCAAAAACATGTCTACCATTCCCATTGAGAAGATGTTGGACAATGCACATGATGTCACATGCCCTACTTCCAACGTTTGGTAATGTTACACCCTTAGTAACATGTTTCACAACCACCGTATCTACTCATAGATACATGTGTTTCATTCCTATTTCATTTATCACTTTCTTCAAAATTAATAAAAATAAATACATTTCTTTTATTTCTAAACTCTTCTTTCCTTCAAAATTAAAAGAAAAATATCCATTTAAAAACTTAAGTTAAACATCAATATAGATTCTCAAATTTAGAATTACTATTTACCTTTAACGAGTCTCTCTTCTATTTTTGTAGTTTTTAATTAATTTTAATCAATAAAAAAAAACCTTGTATATTTGCTACTCTTTATTTTATGCATTTTTATGCAAAAAGAAACAAGAAAATGAAGACCTTGTGCCTTTTCCTCTGCAACTTTGGTGTTTGTCGTAAAAAAATAAGTAAAGGGTTTGTTCTTTCATATATGGTAAAAAAAAGAGACAATGAAGAAGGGTTGGTTTCATATAGATGATAAAAGGTAGGATACTTTCTTATTATTCATTACTTGGAAATTAAATTTTTTTGTTGCAATTTCAATGAACTTTTTTTTTTCTTTTATAAAAAATTGATTAAACCCAACAAACGAAAAAAATTCAATGTGGCAATGGTGACTATAGCGTTAAGTGGTGAGAGAGAGAACATTGAAAGAAGAAGACCAAACCCCAACTAGTGGCGACAAAATTATTGCACCACCCATCACCACTGCCAACGTGTGACTGGTGCTACAAAGAACCCAACCCCAAAAACAAAAATGAAAAACACGACAATTGTGAACTGTACGTGACGCAACGAGGGAAAAGAAGCGGTGAATGTTTCGCACCATCCACTACCACGACCAACGTTACCGGAGATCCAAAGAACCAAACTAAAAAAGAAAATGCAAAGAACCATGTTTATGCGATGGAATGAGGAATAAGAAAAAGCAAACGAGGGTGCGAGAGGAAAGTGAACGTCAAACTACGAAACCTAAAATTTTAAAACAACACATATAATATAGATTTCTCATGTAACCAATGTTATATGTGCTTGTCTTTTTTTTGTGATTTTTAGCATATTACATGAATTATAAGTATAACCGATGTAATATCTATGGTGGAAATTACAAAAATGTCACTGTTTATGATATCTATGGTGGAAATTACAAAAATGTCACTGTTTATGATGTAATTTTGAATATATACATAGATATTAATTTAGAAATTATTTATTAATAATATAAACTATTTTATATACTAATAATTTTTGTAGTATTTAAAATAGTATTTAATTTAGTTAATGTAATAACTAATTATTTTTTATTTTTAAAATTAATTTTTATTTAATAATTTTATTGTATTGTAGTAACTAATTTTTGTTTATAATAATTATTTATTAAAATAATATTTTTTTTAAAACGAACTTAAACAAATCCTTAAAGCATTTAAACTATCTCGTTATTTTTTATTTAATTTTAAGTGAGTTGCATATTACATTATTTTTAAGATCATCTTAAAATTTCACTTTATAGAATTCGTACTTTAATATTTTATTTTCACTACAATCTTTTATAACTTAAACAAATAATTTAATTATAATTAGTATTTTCTTATTTTCAATACCCATATTCTTATCCAACATTCAAATCTTACATTTAAAATTCTTGCCATATTAAATTAAATATATATACATGCTCCATTGAAAACTTATGGATATTATACTTTAACTAACATTGTAATTGGAGATATATCTACAAATTAAATATTATATATTATAAATTTAGTTGAATTAGGGATGAAAAGTATTCTTTTTTTTACTGAAAAAGTAGGCATTGTTGATAATAAAAGCGAAATGTGTGAATTTACGTGTCTCTTACTTCAAGTTTCCAACCTGTCTGTAATAATAGCATGGACACTATTAAAATACTGTGATTAGTTAATTAAAATCGATATAACACTTTAAATTACTATGAATAAAATTTAAATTAAAAAGTTTATTTAATACCTTTTGAGAAATTTTATATTTAATTTTTTCACAAATATTCTATCTATTACAAAACATAAAAAATATTAATAATAACAATAAATATTCATATTCAAATCATAAACTAGTAAAACTATTTTTTTAATTTATTTAATAATATTTATAATGTTAAACAACTCGACAGCCAAAACACTGTGAATATAATATTTTCTAGATTTTTAATTTAATATAATTGAAAAATTATCAAACTAAATATCTATGAACATTTTTTACACTGGTGAATTATTTTTTTAATTACATATTTAATTTTTTAATACTTTTAAATTAAATACTTTTTTTAGCAAAGTGTGACAAAATATGATGTGCCAATTGCTTATTATATAGTATAATCAAAATATAAAATATTAATTATTTTTAAAATAATTTTAAAAAAAATCATTAAAAAAATAGTTTATGTTTTTTTACCATAATAAATTATTATGTTAGAAAATAATTGATTATATTGGTAAAAAATACCTTCACATGTTTTGCAAATAATGAATTATTATAGGAAAAAAATAACAGGAAAAAAATCTAACCTTTCAGAAATAATTCGCTTAAAGTTTAATAGTAATTAATTAACATATTTTTAAAATAATTTTTGGATTGATAAAGTAACATAATATTATTCTTATATTCATTGGCGGTTATAATTGATTTTTTTATTAACGATAATTTTAGAAAACTTTAATTTTAAATTTTTAAAAGTCATTTAAAATCAATTCAGATAAATTGTATTTTCCAACCATTCTTTATTTTATACACAGTATTGACCAGTTTACTTTTTTTTTTTATTAATAACTAATTTGTAAATAAATGACCAAATATAAATTCCAGCTGTTTTACATTATGCAACATTATACGAAATTATTATTTTTTCAAGAAAAAGGAATTAAACTTTTAAATTTTATTCTGACGGTGACACATCAACGGATATAACGCAATCTAAAAAATAGAGCACGATTACCGTACTGTGTTCTTTCTTCACCTTTATGATGATTGCAATCTCTGCATTGTACCTATTTTTTAAATAAATAAAAATTATCCTATTTAATTTTTATGAATAAGAAGAAAAAATGAAAGAAGTGACATTTTTTAATTAAAATATTTGATAAATTAAAATTTAATTTTCTTATTTTCAGATGTCATAATAATACTATATACTTTCAGAACTCATAGTATTTTATTGAAAAAAACTTATAAGAGTATTTATAAATTATTAGTTAACAAAATTTTCTCATTACTAAGAACATTACTAACTAATTAAGGGCATGATTTGATTTTTGATTTGGATGTTTTCAAACTGAGTTTACAATTTTTTTTTGTATATTTGGTTCTCCTTAAAAATACATTTATTTATTTATATTTCGCTTAAAACTAAATTTCTACAAAAGTAAGATCAATATTCTTTTTAAAATAATTAACTTAAGTTGAGGCAAATTAGTCTTTACAAAATATGATTTATCTAAGGCACCCGATTTAACCATTATATGATATTAACTATATACATATATTAATTATATTAAATCTAAATTAATATATGTTAATATTCTCATTAATTATAATCACACTCTCCTAACATCATTGTTTTGCATTACACTTCTAACATCATATTTTATATGAATCTATATAGTTACAAATGTGATTATTAGATATAAGGTGTTTTCCAATAAATTTTAAAATTATGATATAGAAGTTTTACCAAAATTTAATGTGTTATATCTTGAATTCACTAAACCTTTGATTAACATGTGTCCTTGATGCTAGGTGCACAAAACATCAATTATCAACACTACAAGAAAATCATGAAATAGAAACTAATTTGTAGAAACCAAAATAATTAGTTGCAATAGTAACTAAATTAGAGACCATTTTAGAAACTAAAAAGAATTTTGGTTTCTAAATTAGTTTCTATTATTTTCTATTATTGTTAAATATTTTCTAAATTGGTATCTAATTAGCAACCAAAGTTTTTGCTACTAAATTTAGAAACTAAATAATTGGTAGTTAAAACCTTAGTTGCTAATTAGATATCAATTTATAAACTATTTAGAAACTAATTTAGAAACCAATTTTTTTTTTAGTTTCTAAAATGGTCTCTATTTTAGTTCCTATTGTAACTAATTATTTTGGTCTCTAAAAATTGGTTTTTATTTCATGATTTTTTTGTAGTGAAAGTTATATGTACACCTAATGTAAATATTTTTAATTTCTCACCACTTGAAGATTTGTCTATATAATTACATAACTAATGTTGTAATACCTCAGTTAACATGAGTTTTATATTTATTATTGTCACACTTAAGACACTATACCATTATGGTATCACTAAATCATGTATCAAGGTCATGCAATCACTTCATTCATTCAAGATCAAACTATATATATATATACACTCTCATCATTAATAATATATCTTTCTAAAAAGCATATAAAATTAATTTTACCATTTTTATACATCCTATTAGCAACACAATACATATAAAAGCATATAACATGTATAATCATCATACACAATATTTCACCATTAACATTTCAACATATTGTTGTTTAAGCGAGCTTCTTTTGCTTGAGTGGACTCTCTTGCTTAAACATCCTCATTGATGTACACAAGACAACATTCGTTTCACTTTATAAACCACCTCGTTATTTGAGTGTTGATTGCTTGAGCATTACAATCAACATTTAAGTGACATCTGCTTATTGGAAGAAATCTAACATGTTCAAAAAACTCCTCCATTGTCATAGGACGTTTGAGCGTTGCACGAGCATCACACACCATCACAAATATTTGAGACTTGTACATCAATTCATCTCTCGCTCAAACATTAAGACACAAAAGTTAACCAAATATGTTGTTTGTATGTCATGCTTGATACAATATGCTTCTTAAACAATATGTAAGGAGTGAATAATTAAAAAAAGATCGTAATTTGTAATTTTTTTTTATTTATGATACTAATTAATTGCTTATAATATAACTTCACTCACGCTTCAAAAAAAATTCTTAAGATATGTGATACAAATGTTATTAATTTAATTTAAAACAAATATTGTGAACTAAAAATAGTAATTAAAAACTATGAAGGAACGAAGATTATGAGACAACATTTCATAAAAACTAAAATTAAATCTACATAAGAATTAAAAAATAATAATGTAAAATTTGTCAGGGATATAAAAAATAAAATAAAAGAACTGTTTTAAGTTATAAATATTGAAGACATATTTAAGTATTTTTATTTAATAGAAAATTGTGAAATATGAAGGGAGCAATAAAAAAAAAAACTATGTATAAATAGCTGTTATCCTCTTTATAAAGTTGACTTTTAAAAAGGGTGAGAAAGGAAGGATAAGGGAATGGGTTAGGGGTCACAGTGTCCTTCCTTAAGTCACATCCCTCCATCTTATGTATGAGCTGTCACCAGACCAGGTAGCTTATGGACTTTCGTTTCCTATACAACAACAAAAGAATACAGAGAGAAACCAAAGAAATAAATCATAAAAAATTATTAATTGTTTAGTTCAAAATAAATGAGTAAAAGAAAATGTTTCTATAATTTATGAATATTAATGTTATTTTTTAATTATTATTGTTATTGTTATAATGAAAATGCAACCACAATCCACTGTACATATCATATAATTAATTATAATAACTAAAACCACTTATTTTTCTATGTATTTATGTGAGTTATGCAATAAAAATATTTCTATAGAATAGAGTTGATTTTCTACAATTTCTTTTGTTAAAGTCAATTCCTCTTTAATTGGGTTGACCCAATTAGGTTACAAGTTTTTATTTATATTTTGTTAAATTTGTGATTTCAATGTATTTGTTGTTACATTTAAAAGTTAATTTTCTAAATAAATTATATTATTTAGTAATTAAGAAATTGAATAATTCAATTTTTTTAATTAATATTGTTATTATTAATATTAATTTTATTTAATAATTTTATGTTGTTCAAATTGATTAAAGAACTTTGAAGATTTGGAACTCTTTAGCTTTCTGTTTTAATGATAGATCTTGTATCTTATAATGATTATAAATTTTCTTGTGTAAATATATGTATTCCACATAAAATTAAGTGACATCATTTTATACATATCGTTGTCTCTCTAAATATTTTTTTTTTAAAAAATAAAATTTTAAGAACATATTAATTAATTATGTTAAAAGATAATATGTTATATTGTAAATTACAAGAGTGATGCATTAACAAATAATCAAATACTTCATACCATTATGAATAATATTAAGTAATTTAATAGATTATATTTAATGAGTTAATCAGTTATCTAAAGTTGAACTCAAATACAAGCATTCACTATTACAACTATAATAGATTAAATTATTCCTCTTCTATTCACATAGTAAATTAAGAATAATATGATCTTTGTACTTTCGAAAATAATCACTTCAACCATTATAAACCTCTCTAAAAACAAAAACAAAAAACTTTTTTATCAGATATTTTTTTAAAAAAATGTTCATGACTCCAAGAAATATATTTCCTTTTTTTTTCATTTTTTTATCCCAATTTGTTTTGATTTTGCAGGTATTTTTTATATATTATACATCTCCTTTATCTATAACTACAATATTTTCCTATGAATTATACAGATTTTTAAAATATCAATATACTCTCTTAATATTACTATTTTTTCTTTACATATCAAATACTTCGTTTTATTAACATATTTTAGTAATTAAAATTTATAAATACTTTTCTTGTTATGTGTTTTCACTACATTGAATCATACCGAAATTTGGTTAAGAAAATCTAACTTAATTAGTTTATTAAAATACGTGACTAAGTGTAATTTTTTTAACATAAATTTAATTTGTATGAATAAAAAAAATGACAATCTCACCTTTAATACGATTATTTATTTAACAAATCTTCATACATATTAAACATGAGATTTTACAACTCCAATCATTAATAAATTAGTTTTGTATAATAAATTTATTAACTTTTTTAAATAAGTGTACATTACTTATTAATGTTCTTGTATATTATATTTTTCCTGTTTTTGATTTTATTGAATTTTCAGTTCTCTTGATCTTTATCTATTCAGTAAAAATATATATGAATACAGTCTAACGCTCAAGTGAATTTTTAAATTTAAGTAGATATTAATTTAGGATCAAAATTATTTAAGATATTCTCTTACCTATAGTAATTGTGTAAAATATTTAACTATACGAATGATTAAATTGATTTCAATAAAATTTAATTATTCTTTAATCATAATCTGTAAGTATTTATTATTCAACAATATTAGTTAATGATATCGATAAATCTTGTATGTGATTTGATATTCTATATGTGTTGTATTAAGAAGATGAGATTTAGATATATTCAACAACTTCAAAATACAATTAATTTTTTATAATAATTATTTATGAAACTTAAATTTTCGACATACATTTGTTTCCAAAATGAATTGTGTAAAGAATTAAACAAGTTGAAGTGGGTGATGAACAGCTCCTAAGGTCTTATGAAAAGAATTGCATTAGTTTGACTAGTTGGTTTGTCAAAGCAAGATTTCGTGAGAAGTTATGTGATAAGCATGGACTCGTGTGGTCTACAGATTCTGGATTTGAGTCAAATTCTCAATTACAGCTGCATTCACACACTCTCATAACCACTCTGCATTAACATAATGCTACTTGCTCCAGACACAATGTTAGAGCCACGTGGGTCCAAGCTGTTCCCAGTCACCATAATTTGCTGACAGCTAGGTATTAATTCTCCCACCCTATCATATATCCTAAACAATTTTTTACCAATATTTCTTTGCTTTCTCCTCATAACATATACTTGCTTTACATCTCTTGTTTCATTCATATTTTCTTTGGAAAAGGTTTCTTTACCCTTTGTTAAGAAAAAATTTGACACATTTTAATCACTAATAATACAAGATAACATAACATACCTGATGGAAAAAATGACGCGGAAGTAACATGCACAATCACGAATCAACTGCAAAAAAATAAATGATACAAGATTTAACGTGGTTTGGTCGCTCAACCCAATTGGTTCTGACTTCATACCCAACAATCTCCTGCTTGAAGTCACGGAACAATGTTCACCTGCGCTTCAACGGTGTACAATGACTAAGCCCACTCACTAAACATGATGTATAGTCAGTCCAATCCAATTGGTCTTGACTTCATATCCAACAATATCATTCAATCTTAAATCATAAAATAATAAACATATGTATTTGTTCACTAATACATTGTTCAACTTTCACTTTTACATAATGTTAAACCAGAAAAAGTATATATTAAAAAATTGTACTTACAACACTCCTCAAACCTAAAACGTGTTTTTCTGCTACCGTGCCTAACTTTTTCTCTTGACCTCTATATAATACAACAAGAACTGCTTCTTTCATTACACTGTCCAACAAGCTCTCTACACTCTTCTTCCAACATTTCTGGTCCCTGCTCCAGAAATGGCTTCCAATTCCATTCTTCTTCTAGCCATCTTTCTTCTGGTTACCTCAAAGGTACACTCTTACCCTCTTCCATTCACTCATCATTTTCATATCTACACCATGAAGGTGCACTGTTTTAAGTGTTTTTCTTCCTTCAACATGAACCACTCACCTTCATGTTCTTGTGCAGGTTTTTTCTCATGAAGAAGATCTCGAGATAATGGTATGTCCACTCCAACAAAGTTTTCATTTTAGTTTTGTTTGGTTCCTCTTTGATATCTAAGTATACTTATTTTTATCAAGTTTTCATTTTACTTGTTTTTGTCGTTATTAGTAGATTTATTTATTATCTCACATTAAGAGTGTCTAGCTTAGCTAACTTGTAGTAAAGTTCAGATTTTGACAAATTTATTGGTTTTTTTCTTCTTTCTAAAAGATTTAGTTGACAACACAATGTGATTTGTAGTCCTGTCCATACATGTACAAACAAAAATGCTTTATTGCAAGAAAACAATTTGTAAACATCAATTAGAAGATGAGGAAATAGTTTTGTTTAAATGTAGCAAACTATTCTTTCAATTTCTCATGACTTTCACTTCTTTGTGAACAAGAACAATCTCTGCATTGACAGATACAGAAGATATTTTCAACTAACCAAGAAAACATATATTCTTTTACATGTGGTTGGAGACTCCTTGAAACTCTTTGAAAGAAGATTTTTCAGTTTGTAATGGCTAAACTGAGAAAGAAATGAGGAGTTAGATCCAGGTTCAGTTGGTCTCAACAGAAAGCAAATACACTTGAACAGTGTTTGGTTTTCAGTTTGAGACACTCTAAACTCAGTTTAAGAGTTAGTATAGTTTTGAGACACCATAACTTTCAATAGTATGTGTGTCTACATTAAAATTTTGACTGAGAATTGGTTCTGTAAAAGGCAAGTCTTGAGTTGTTTTTGGAAACATAGTTTGCAAACATGTTTTTGATTCAAAATGAAAGTTGCAAACTTTTATTCATTTATACATGAATTTGGTTGTTGAGAAACTTGAATATGGCATTTGGTATAGGCCAACAATGTAAATCCTCAAGTTCCTGCACCTGTATCTGCACCACCAGTGAAGGCACCAACTCCTACCCCTCCTGTGAAATCACCATCTTACCCTCCAGGGCCAGTGACCACACCAAGTCCAACTACACCCCCTGTTAAGGTACCCCCTCCTCAGTCTCCAACAGTGAAGCCACCAGCTCCATCACCCCCACAAGTGAAGCCACCAACACCAACCCCCCCAGTGGTGTACCCTCCTCCTCTATCTCCAGTAGTGAAATCAACTAAGGGTAAGTGGTTACCAAATCCATGTCTCTCATGAATGATATGATTCTGTCACTTTTTGTTAATTTATTTTGGTCATTGTACTTTCAAATGACAAGGATTAAAATTGGTTAAATATGTGTAAGAACAAAAACAAGTAACCTTTTGTTTGAAACTATATATTAGTTAGATATGTATTTATCAAATGTGTTTGTGGTCTATGAAAAACCTGATCTGAAGCAAGTCACTTTAAAGAATGTGAGCCAATCTCCAATCTCATGATGCATGTGAGAGAACCTTTGTTCTACTGTTAAACAGTGCCAATTATTAATGTGACAATGAAAAACCTGATCTGAAGCAAGTCATTTTAAAGAATGTGAGCCAATCTCACATCTCATGATGCATGTGAGAGAACCTTTGTTCTGCTGTTAAACAGTACCAATTATTAATGTGACATTCTTCTTTAAGTGCTACACTGAATTAATTACTGAAGGCTTTTTTGTGCATTTTTTTTTTCAGATTGCATTCCACTGTGTGATGGCAGGTGCCAATTGCACTCAAGGAAGAAACTGTGCTTGAGGGCATGCACGACCTGTTGTTACCGTTGCAAGTGTGTTCCTCCTGGAACTTATGGCAACAGAGAAATGTGTGGCAAATGCTACACTGATATGTTGACTCATGGCAACAAATACAAGTGCCCTTAAACCCCTACCTATTCAGTAGCACCTAAGTTTTTTTTCTTTTTCTTTTAAGTTATAAGTCTGAATGCATGAGTATCTGGTTTGATCAAGTTGCTGGTGCACTTAATAATCGAGTGATGATCATCATAAATTACAGAAGTAATCGTGTTGATCCATTGGTTCAACACTGTTTTTGTGTTGTCTGAAGGATCAATGTGGTCCATGAAATATCATCTGATTAATATAAGGAAGTATTTTGGTGTACCAAATTGAGAATTACAACTTCTTGCTATGATTGATATCTCAGTACAAATTTGAGAACTATATAATTAATATATGAAGATGACCCTTTCCAAGATTTTGATTCCTTTTTGGGCACATCTTTTTGAGATGTTATGAGGTGGGTGAGACATCCTTTAGTTGTCCTTTTGTTGGCATGGAATCAGCAATGGGGTCACCAGTATTAAATCATACCTATCTACCATTCTCAGAATGCTTTGATTGAATTGCATTGAAAAAAGCATATCATAATAATGCCTTAAGATAAAGCACTACATTTCAATGGCAGTAACTTGAGCTATGAATGGTAACTTTCTTGGTTTTGGCATTTCAACAAACAGAGCATAAGCAAGTTACATTGGAAGTAACGGTTTTTATTTGAAGAAAAAAGTGATTTTGTTTCACAAAGTGAAAAGGGAGTCATGGCTCCTTAATTGTCAATTTTTTTTTTCTTACAATATAAAGTTTAAAGCGAATTAATTTTTAAATATTCATAATTCATATTATTTGCATGTTAGAGAAAACTTAATCACAACTTTAGTTTCACGATTGTTGGATCACACAAATTATAATTTTTTGAGTATATTAATATTTATATCCTTACGTGTAAAAAATAAAGTAGAATTTAACAGCATGGTGGTATCATCATTGTTCTATTTTATTCATTTTCAATTTGACAAAATATATTGTCCAGTTATTACATAGAAATATTTAAAATTACGATTTCAAATGTTACTGTTTTAGTAAGAGACTTCATAAAAATCAAAGAATTTTTAATATAGTTCAATTTCACGAAGTAATAAAATGAAACTCATTACTCAACAATACTAAACTTTACTTAATTTACTTCAACAAAAAGCCATTCAACATCATCAAATTTCAATGTTAGTGTGCATATAAATCAGATTGAAAATACTTTTTTTCTTACTCATAATTCATGTTTTTATAGATAATTTAAATTCAACTTTGAGTAAAAATAATAATATATTATGAATCCTTGAATCATGTGTAACTTACTTTGTTATTTTTAGTCTAAGTCTTTATATTTCATATGATCAAATTACACTCATAATTAAGATTATCAAATGGTGAACAAGTTTGGAACTAACATTATGAGATAGTAAATCTATCATTACTAGAAAATTATTGAATAGAAATTAATTTTAAAGAGAAAATAATTAGTTGTTATACTGATTAAATAGATACTGTTTTAGAGATTAAAAAATTATTGGTATCTAAGTTATTATATTATTGATAAATACTTTCTAAATTTATATCTAATTAACTACCAATATTTTCACTACCAACTTTAGAATTAAATTGATATCTAATTAACTACAATATTTTAACTATAAAGGTTTTAGCTTGATGAGATTATCATCATTTCAAACACAAAGACAAAATATCCTTCTAAATATGGAATTTAAACTTAGAGTAAATTAGAGTTTAAGTTGTGGAACTTTAGGATGCTTAAAGAAAAAAAAATGAGAAAGAAAAATTAACAAAATAGAGTGGGACTGATTCTAGGGTTTCTAATTTTGAAAACAACAAAATTTCTACTCTTCTATTTACACCCCTATTTCGTTTGTCCAAATTAAAGCCCAACCGAAACCCAGCCTCAATCCATATAAAACTTCTACTATTTACATTTCCTTCTTAAAGTCACTATTTGATACGATCACAATATAATTATATCCAATTAATTAACATCACACATATAAATAAAAAAATTCACAAAAACTTCTTCTAATCCTTAAAGGAAAGAAAAAACATCTAAAAAAAAGAAGTCCATAGAAAACTCCAAACTGAAACACACATAATAAAATAAAAAATATAATCTTCTTACAACTATCACTACTACTAGAAAATCATTAAATAAAAATCAATTTTAAAAATAAAAAATAATTATTTATTATATTAACTAAATTAAACACTAAAATTAGATACTATTTTAAAGACTAAAAAATTATTAATATATAAATTAATTTATATTATTGATAAATAATTGATAAATTAGTATTTAATTAACTATAAATATTTTAATTACTAATTGTTTAAATTCTAAATTTGATAGTTAGAATTTTGATAGATAAAACTTTAATAGTTAATAAAATAACAATCTAAAAATTATTTATTAATAATATAAATTAATTTAGATACTTTAAAATATTTAATGTTCAACTAGTAGTATATAAATAAACTTAGCACCATCAATTTATTAATTAATTTTGTTGACTAAGTTAGAATTAATTTTATAAATAGCATGATTTTTCTCTCTCTTATACTTATAAAACTATAATATTAAAATATCATTTTCAAGTAGAATCCGATACCTACAAAGTTATAACTCTCTCTTTAATATCCAATTTTCTTAATCCACCGTTACCTTCACTCCAATGACACCGACACCGTCGTCTTTTTCTTTTTGTTTTCAATCTCCGGCGTAACACAATGTTACCATGTATTTATTATTTTACTCATATTTACTAATAGATTCAATAAATAAGAAATGAGACTTGTAAAAATTTATAATTTATATTTTTTTTCATCTAATAATAATAAAAATATTTCAAAGAGTGTGTATGAAAAATAACTATTTCCTAATCATAAATCATTCCATAATTATACTCTCAATCACTAATATTTAATTTCATTTCTCCGTTCTCTTTATATGTTTTTGAAGGGTTTTCCCGAAATTCAAGAAACACTATCATAAGAAAATAGTTATAAATTTGTATATTTTTTTTTAAATAAAAAATAGTTAACAATTTAAGATATAATTGATGAAATCAACTAATGCTATAACTTTGTGTATCGGTTGTGCCACACCTGAAGATCTAACACCGACCAAGACCGATCGACACGATTACAATCATTATACTTAAACAGAAGATCAACAAGACTAATTAATAGTCAAACATTAGGACATTCTTAATCACGATTCAAAATCTTAATCTGACCTAATAACAAAGGGTCCACGATAATCATATAAATAGGTATAGATTTCAATAACCTCGTCCTCCTTTGCTACTAATAACACTGAGTGCCGAACATCAAAGTGCCTTTTATAGGTATCATCAAAACTTGAAGTTCACGAAGACGAAGAGTAATAAAGTAAAAAGAGAGCATGAAGACCATTTTAAGAAAAAGAGAACAATTAAACCGACACAGAAGAAAAACAATGATTCTCTTTGTGCAAACTCTTTTGGATAACACTTTGAAGGCAACGTATAACTAAAAAATTATAAGTTAAAAAAAAATCCAATGATTTGAAAAAGAGGCAAGAAAGGAATAAATTTTTTTAGATGTTTTGTGAATGAAGTTAAAAAAGGTTAAAACAATTGAATGTGAACACATGACTTGTCCCGGAACAACTCTTTAAGATTTATTTAAGGTGGACGCGGTTAGTTGACTTGCAAAACTTATGGCAATGGATTCCATTTCCACGCAGTTTCCCACAATTCACTTTCACTTCCTTTTAATTCTCACAATCTTCATTCATCTTCATCTCAATTCTCCTCTTGTTTTCACCTCTCACACCTCCTTTCAACTTTTTTCACTCGCACAACCACCATGAACCTTGCTCAATCGTATGTCACAACTTAACTCTTCCAACAATCTTGGGTTTTCGTCTCTGTTTCAAAATTCATAATCTTTTAACACTTAACATGTTTGTTTGTTTGTTTGTGTCGGATTAACTTTGTGTTGTGAACTTGTTGTGATTGCAGATTTAGCAGTGGAATTGTTCTAGCACCCTTTGTCACAAGCTCTGGTCTTCTTCTAAAAACATGGGATGCTATCTCCTCACGTGATGAAGATGTCGTTTCCCACGTGGGGAATAGATTGTTCTGGAAAGTTTTTGAGGAACAGGGTTTGACTGTTGTGGTGTTTGAGGTCAAGAATTTTGATCTTCAACACAATTTGGTTTCTTCTTCTTATCTCAAGGAGAATAATAACTTCCACCGCTTTGAGTTTCTGCGTGCCAAGAAAATTCCAGATTTCTCTGTTGACGGGTCTACAGTTTCGCTATTCATTGACAATCTCCAGAAGCTTGATGAGTTGAAGTCCGAGGTACCCTTTCATTATTTTATGGTTTCTATTTGAAAAATTGCAATCTGAAACACAATAGGTTGATTAAGATATTAAATTTCTTGTGTGGCCAGCATGAAAAAATTTGTGCTAAAATCTAGAGAGGTATTTTGGTAGAGATCATAGGTAACCTTCTTCACCGGAGACAACTCTGAATGAGTCAGATAGGATCACTATCAGTAGAGATGAGTTTAATTTTGCTTAATCATTTACTAATACAGTGAACTTTTGAAGTAATTCTTACAAAATTTGACAATTTTCAATCATATGACAGTTCATGATTATAAGATAATTCAAGTGATGTCTGGAGTTTGAGGGTTAGATTGATTTTGTTTTTACTTCTTGGTTTTAAAACTGGTTTCCTAATGATCAAGTTTCCATCCAAAATGTATGAAGTTTTGAAATTTGTTTCTGGGTTTTTAAAATCCAAAAATCTGAAGGGGAAATGTAGCCTGCTTTTCTGATTTGTAGTCCAAGCTCAAGAGTGAGTCATTAGGAGTGGTGCTGTTTACTAATACAATCAAATTTTGAAAGTTGAAATCAAACACTCTTTGTTTCTTTAATTTCCTGCGAATTTGTTGTTCTTCCTATGTGAGCCCTTGTAACAATGGCAATATTAATGCAGATTAATAGCTCCAATCCATTGATTGTTACTGGACATGGTGTTGGAGGAGCTATAGCTTCTCTCTTTACTGTTTTGCTGTTAGAAAGCGTTGGTTCAGGAAAGAAACGTCCTCTCTGCATCACCTTTGGTTCTCCCCTTGTTGGTGACAAAAAGTTTCAAGAAGCCATCTCACGAAGTTCTACATGGAGTTCTTGCTTTATACATGTTGTCTCTTACAAAAACTCACTTCCAAAAGAGTTGAATCCCCCACCAAGGGATTACATGCCTTTTGGGACATTTCTCTTCTGCTCTGATACAAGTTCTACTTGTTTTGAGAACCCCGAGTCTGTTTTGGAACTTCTTGTAAGCTCAACCAATGATCAAAGTCAAGGATTTGAGGCCACAGATTACGGAAAACTTGTGAAAAATCTCTATCGTAAAGCAATTTGCAAGGACTTTACCTCACGGGGGCTGAACTTGACACATTCTACTTCATTGAATGCATGTATCTATTTGCAGTTGTGTGCAGCACTAGGATTGACATCAGATATGCAGGTAGCTGAATATCCTTTAGTTCTAACCTCTTGCATTTAAAGTTGATAATATACGATGACATTCAATGAAATATTTCATTGCACGTGTCACCGACTTGAAATTCCAAATTTGATTAGAGAACAATATCTAAGGTTCTGCATATGTATGCTTTACTAAATCTTATTAGCCTTGAGTGTAACTAGAGTAGAATTTGATGAGTAAGTTTTTTCATAATATCTTATCTGAATTTGATTTTACAGCAGCTACAACACCAGAATATAAATGCTTTGGCAGCAAAGTTGGAAAAACTGGAGAATAAATTCATGTACCAGAAGAAGGAGAAATTTGATCCATCCAAGAAATTGAATGTGATGAAGATAGACATGGCAAAACTTGAATGGTACAAGAAGCATTGTAAAGGTCAGGGTAATGGATACTATGACTGCTTCAAAAAGGCTATCTCAACAGCTGACCAAGATGCTGTTCAGTGGCAGAAAAACCTCAGAAACTACTGGAGTGACATGGTTGAAGAGGCAGAGATGAAACCTCAGACAGAAGCTGCAGCTTTTCGCATTCGCTGGCTTTATGCTGGAACTAACTACAGGAGAATGGTTGAACCCCTAGACATAGCCGAATACTATGCAAATGGTCGTCGGAAGGACTATGTGGCTAAAGGAAGGTCTAGACATTATGAAGTGTTGGAGAAGTGGCTGGAAGCAGATAAGAAAGAAAAAGGTGATTCAAACAGCAACAACAGAAAGAATGTGGAATTGATTTTAACAATTGATTCTTGCTTTTGGGCAAGGGTTGAAGAGGCTCTCATTCTGTGTGGAGAGTTGGAGAGTTTCAAAGAGAAGGAAGAGGCAAAAGGGAAGTTGCTTGAATTTGAGAACTATGTTTATGAATCACTGAAAAAGTATGAAGTCTCACCAGAGATTTTCTTGAAGGAAAGCAGTTACATGAGTTGGTGGAACAAGTATAAAGGAATGGCAGATAATTCAGGAGGACTGGCAAATTTCATGAGAAATCCTCTTCATTTTGATCAGTATACTAAGGGAAACTTTTCTTTCCCCTGAATGAAGCACAGTGAATGCAAGTGTGGCTGCACAATTTATTTATGATTTAATCTTTCTACATTTCCTTTGTTGATTTTGAAGGGGATCTTAGTTTTACCTTCCCTTGTGTTGTGATGTTAGAAACTCTTGCTGTTAACTTCCACTCACATTGTTCTTGAAAATTTGAGTGTAATGAAAGCATCATCAGGGTTAGTAATAATGTAATCTGAAAGGGTTGGTGTGAAAGATGAACTTTTCTGCATATGAGATCATTAGGTTAATTTTGAGGCCTGTCATTGTGATCATTATCCTAGATATAAACTTTACAGCAAGAGTTTAATCAAATTTAGGGTTATGGATGTGTAAAATTGTTTATAACATCAATAAATTTATTACACATGAAAGATAATTTGTGATTGAATAGTGACATAAAAACATAGTTTGTGATTATATAATTTGTGTTTGAACAAGGATTGTTTATGATTGGATAACAATATAAAAGATTTGTTCTTAGACTGCATTTTGATGAAATTCTAATTTAACAGTTATATTTCTAATACTTTAAATAGCATTTTAAAATTAGTATAAGAAATATATTAATTGAAATTAGTTACATTTCCTTTTAGAGGTGCAGATATAACACACTTTGTTATAATAACTACTTAAAATTAATCATACATAAATTATTTTTTCATTAGTTGAGTGAAAGTTAAAATCTAATCATAACAAAAATTTGTAATAAGTATGAATATTTTTTTTTTCTAGATTAAATTTTGTTGTATGTAATTTCACAAATTGTAATTTAGTCTTCATAAAATTTTATTACAGATTTTATATTTCGTTGTTAATATGTCATTTAATAACTATATACCTAATAATAATGCTAATTTTATTCATTTACATAATACACTAATCATATATAGTTAATTATTTTACTTTTTGTATAAGCACTCAATAGAATCATAAATATTTTTTTTTTCTTTTTCTCAGAAAAAATTATTCAAATAAATAAAAAGCTGATTTCAAATTAGGGCTACTTCAGATTCACCGTGTGAATTGTTTGTTTCTAACGCGTTTATGTCCTATTGACTTGCTTTCTTAGAAACATTCAAGAACTTGCTCAGAGCTTTCTAAATTGCTAAATCAAGTAAAAAAAATTTGAAAAACAGTAAAATGAATAAACTGCTGTTAATTGAAAAATATTCGAATATTCTGAATTGAAAAATTATAATTACCCAACAAAAGGAATAAACTGAAAATTGAAGAAGGTTGGATTTTTATTTGGTTTTAACCTGAATTAAACACAAAATAGTTAATTTAATTTATTTTTTTTATTTTTACCTTCAATTTTTTTGAATTTTAATTCTTCTTATTATAAAATTATACTATATTTAGCTAACATGTATTATATCACTTTATAAATATCAGTTTGATTAAAGTTTAAATAATTAAAGTTTATCATGATTGACCCAATTATGAAAACATTGATAAAACAAGAGGATTCAAATCATTAAACAACCTTCAACGAAAAGGAGAAAGAAAGGTAAACAAAAGGTGAGAAGAATTGCACAAAGGAAAAGATGATGCCTCGTATATGTGTTTCTTTGGACCTACCAATTCTGTGTCTACTTATGCACCAAGTTTCCCAAATCTACACGATAGTGTTGACTTGACTTGCCTCATACAATGACTTCATCTTCATATCATTGATCTATATTAAACCCAAAAAATTCTCAAGAATTGCATCACAAGTTTCAAGTTACATGTCCCACTTTTTGAAGCACCTGACTCATTTTAAGTTTCAACATTGATTTTTTCTTCCTTCCTTTTTACTTTTTTATATGAAAAGATTCATAAAAGGAAAGTAACATGAACGGGTGATTCTCATAGTGGATTTAGTGAGCTTGTAATAGAAGATTTAGCTGTTGAATTTCTATGAAATGAGTTTAAGTTGATATTATATTAAAAAATAAATTTAAGTCTAACTCATTATAATAGAATTAGTTTCTAAGGTGAATTAATTTCGTTGGAAATTAATCTTATTTTTAGTTGATGTAGAATCTTCAATACTCACTCCTCACATCTAGACATGTACATCTCGTGTGTGAGACTAAATATTTGTAAGTTATCCGATAACCGGTGGAACGATAAGTTCAATAAATCTCACTAGGATAACTTTGATACCCATATTATGAAGTAAGTTTAAGTCTAACTCAAAACTATAAATAAAACTAATTTACCATATATAAGGGGAACAATTCTCGCCTTACAATCTAGTTTTATGAAGATGAGTTACCCTTAAACTCCCTTTCTAATATAATATTATAGCATTTTCTTATTGTAGGGTATAATGTATACATGTAGCCTTGCTATTCGACCTTGTATTATATTCACATGTAAACGCTATGGGACTCATAATGCACAAACAAAAGAAGAAAAACTAGTGTATTGCGTGGATACATCAAAACCTTAGAGAAAGCCACAAGCTCTATGTATTTATATAGTGTTTATAGTTTGAAAACGAAAACTAACTAAAAGCAAAAACTATATTAAACACTAGCAATCCTAACGAAGTTTATTTGACCTATTGTACCACTCGTTATTGGACCGTTGTTATTAGACCACTCATAAATGTCTAGTTTGATGTTTATGTCTTGGCGTGAAAGACTCTGTTGGAGATATCACATCGAAGATAAGACCAATGTACATTATATAAGTGAGGACAATTTTCACATTACAAGACGATTTTGTAAGGATGAGTTACGCTTAAATGTACTTTATAATATGGTATTAAAATCTATCCTAACAAGGTTTATTGGATTTATCGTGTTACTAGTTAGAACATCTATAAATATTTAGTGGTACGCATGAGATATTTATGTATCCATGTAGAATGAATTAGAGTTAAACTTATTTCCTCATTATTGGAATCAAGATTGCAACTTTTGTGACAAGTTCTTATGTTGCTGAAATATCTGTGGGCGTTATCATGTCTTGTTATGAAGGCATCTTCAAACATGGGAGAGGGAATCTCATGAAAAGTTTATATAGAACCAGATTCTGGTTTGGTGATTATAGCCTTAGAGGTCACAAAGATTCTTATAGTCTTCAAGTGGATTTGGTCTAATCTCATGCTCTCAGGGGGAAGAATTTTCATCACTTCGATTTTCTGTATACCGAAAATGCTCCACTTTTCCGTGTTAAAGGCACTGCATTTTCACTCTTGCATGCAAATTATGAGAAGCATGATCAGTTCAAAATCGTTTACTTGGTTTGGAATTTTTTGTACTAATTAAATTGTCTTTTGTATCTGTAACTAGAATGAAAAACTTGGTATTCCCTGTGAATCTAGAAAGTAAGGTGTGATTGATGAAACCAATTAAACTTAAGTGACGTTCCTGCATAAAAAAATGGGGTGTTTATGAGAGCTTATGATATGTTTATGAGTTGGTTTCAACTTATCTCATTAAATTCTCTCATTATAGAAACAACTTGCTCATAAGCTTATTTTATGGTTAATGCAGATTAGGAGCTCCCTTCCTTTGATTGTTATTGAACATGGTCTTGGAGGAGCAACAACTTCTCTCTTTTGTTCTGATACATGTTCTACTTGTTTTGAGAACCCCGAATATGTTTTTAAGCTTCTTGTGAGCTCAACAATGATGAAAATCAAGGATTTGATGAGGCCAAAAATTATGGAAAATCTCTATTGTAAAGCAATTTGCAAGAACTTCTCTTTATGCAAGTATCTCCTTGAAGTTGGAGGCACTAGGATTGACACTATATATGCAGGTAGTTGAATATCTAACATATTAGACTCATTATGCGTAATTTAGACTAATATTTGGTACATCCAAGTTTTCCTAATCTCGTATCTAAAACTGATTTGGTAGCAGCAACAACAACAGAATGTTGATTTCAAAACTTTGGCAAAAAAGATGGAAACACTAGAAAGAACAATCATTTTGCAGAGCAGAAAAACATTTGATCCAACCAAGAAATTGAATGAAGTGAAGATAAGCATGGCCCAACTTGAATGGTACAAAAAGGATTCTAACAACCGTGATATTGGGTACTATGACACCTACAAGAACATGAACTTGCTACAGGACCATGATGTTGTTTTGTACCATAAAACTTACCAACACTGGGAAAAGGTTGCTCATGAAATATGAAGTGCCATCAGAGATTTTCCTAAGGGAAAGCAGCTACAATGACTTGGTGGAATCAATGAGCACTCAAAGAATTCATGAGCAATCCTAATCATTATATTGTGCACTATGCTGAGGGGACTTATAATTTCTTCCCTGAACCATATAGTGACAAGTGAAAATCCCTGTGCTTCAATAGTGTTAACTAATACCTATAAAACATGTTCTTGAAATTTCTTCATAATTTTGAAGTTTTCTTTTGAATTTCTCAATTGATTAGCCTAATCTCGCTTTGGATTATCATCATCGTTTTTGCTACAAAACTACAAAAAATGCAATGAGAATATCAAGATAGTTTGAACATTCACCTTTCTACTAAAGAGTGTTAATTTGACAATTGTATGGTCAAATTTGACACAGTTTATAATTTTTCAAATTTTTTACATGAATTCACGTTTCAATATTTTTTTCTATTTTTAATCGTTATAATACAGAACAATTAAACCTATCATGAATCTATTCTATATTTGGTTCAACTTGTCTCAAATGTCAACTACTAACAAATGACCTTCAAAAATTGTTTCAAATTTTAAACTAAATCGGTTTGACTTTATAACACTCTCAAGGACATTGATAGGATCGAAAGTGAAATCAATGAATGATTTTGATGTTTTATTAAGCAATATCCACCACTACTCTCTTAATCCAAATGGTTTTCAACATTACTTCAATTTTCATGTGTTTTTTAGAAGTTTTAGTTTCTTTTATCTCAAAACAATACATGTTTTGGAATTTCGAATATGTTAATATATATATCAGTATTCCACCATTAACAGTGCAGACACCAAAAACCATATATTAAATAAAATAATTTAGTTTAATTATAATTTTAATATTTTACTTCTATTTAAAATATTAACTTTAAATAGTATTATTCTCTATGTTCTAAAATATTTTCTCCATACCTATCTATTATTAGACTCAAAATTTACTATTTCTGTAATACTAATAAATTATGCAATTAGATCTTATAAATAGAATTAAAGAACTAATAACCTTTTTAGTTTTTTTAATTTTATTCCTAAACAGTAACCATTTTTATCTTTTTCTTCTGTATTGTCCTTGCATATAAATAAAAAGTCACCAATACAGTACCACTTGAAAATAAAATAAAAAGAATAAATAGTAAAAAACTAACTCTTTTTTTGTTAAATTACTAAATACCTTTTTAATTGAAAGAAGCTAATTAACAATTTTTAATCCATTTCAATATATCCCCACACAACTACGCGTTAAAAACAGCAATATCCACCAATAACGCGTTAATGTAAATGACATTTTTTAAAAATTTATCATTTCTTTAATTTAATTTTCTTTAAAAACAAGTATAATTATTATTATTATTATTATTACATGAATTTCGCCAACTAAAAAACAGTAGCCGTTGATGTCGCCAATCTATTTGTAGCAACATGCCAGCTCACAGTGTGCCCCCGCACACATCCCGTGACCATACTCCCACTCTCACACTCTGCGCGTGTTTCCCACTCTCCACCGCTTCCAACAAAACCCCTTCCACTCTCTTCACTTTACTTCACTCTCTGTGTTTGTTTTCGTTTCATAGTTCACAGTTCGCACAATGTCTTCGTTTTCTCTTACGTTTCTCACATTGTTATCGTTCTTTTGTTTCTGCGTTAACGCGCGTCTAACGTTGGACTACTACAAGGACACGTGTCCGCAGTTCGCGCAGATAATCCGGGATACGGTGACGGCGAAGCAGATCGCGAGCCCCACGACGGCGCCCGCCACAATCCGCCTCTTCCTCCACGACTGCCTCCTCCCCAACGGCTGCGACGCCTCCATTCTCCTCTCCTCCACGGCGTTCAACAAGGCGGAGCGCGACGCCGACATCAACCTCTCCCTCCCCGGCGACGCCTTCGACCTCGTCGTCCGCGCCAAGACCGCCCTCGAACTCGCCTGCCCCAACACCGTCTCCTGCGCCGACATCCTCTCCGCCGCCACCCGCGACCTCCTGACCATGCTCGGCGGCCCCTACTTCCCCGTTTTCCTCGGCCGTCGCGACGGCCGCTCCTCCTCAGCCGCCTCCGTCCCCAACCACCTCCCCACCCCGTCCATGCCCATGTCCCAAATCACCGAAATCTTCACCCGGCGCGGGTTCTCCGTGGAGGAGTTCGTCGCTCTGAGTGGGGCCCACACCGTGGGATTCTCCCACTGCACCGAATTCGTGAGCAACCTCTCGAACTCCTCTTCTTCCTACAACCCTCGTTTTTCTGAAGCTTTATCCAAAGCTTGCGCCGATTACAGAACCAACCCCACCCTTTCCGTCTTCAATGACATCATGACTCCGAACAAGTTCGACAATGTGTACTTCCAGAACCTTCCCAAGGGTTTGGGTGTGCTCAAATCCGACCACGGCTTGTACGGTGACCCTGTTACGAGACCATTCGTGGAGAGCTTCGCCAAGGACCAAGCTAGATTCTTTAGGGTTTTTGCCTCCGCGATGCAGAAGCTGGGTCTGCTCAATGTGCAGACCGGGAGGAAGGGGGAGATCAGACGCAGGTGTGATCAGATTAATTGATTCTTTCTTCTTTTTTGGAATCGGTTGATGATTTGATCAGATAAGATCTTATGATTTACAATGAGAATTTGAATGAGGATGAGAATGAAACCTCTGTTGTGCATGGATTTGATGTTTTTGAGGTTGATTATACATACATAGTTTTAGGTTGTGTGAGGTGGGGAAATGGGGGATTGAGTAATTGGTGTTGTTCTTGGCCACATGAATCTGATTTATGGATTTTGAATGTAATATTATAAGATTCAATTAATAAAGTTTCTCATTTCAACTCTGATCCGTTTTCTTTCATATAGTTATGAGATTGAATGCAAATTGGTGTGGGATTCTAGGCTAAATAAGTGTTTTCTTATTGCTTGTTCTTTTCTTTATATAGTGAAGTGAGAAATAGTGTTCATCTCGTTAGAATAATTCTTGAAATTAAGTTTAGATGAAAATTGTTCTTGTACAAGGAATTGAGATATTTCGGCATTCCTCAACAATTTAGTGCTTTCCTTCTTTTTCTCCTCTTTTGGTTTTCGGTGTAAAAAGTTTTTCGAAGCTCGAGTAAGTATTCGGTGTTTGAGTTTCCAACACTTAAGTAAGGATTTGGTCAGTATTTAGTATTTGGTGTTAAGTAAGTATTTGGTCAGTATTTAGTATTTGGTGAGTATTTAGTATTTGGTGTTAAGTAAGTATTTGGTCTTCAAGTTTTAGTATTTAGTATTTGGTGTTTGAGAGTAAGTATTCTGTATTCAGTAAGTATTCGGTATTTTGAGTTTTTAAGAGTAAGTATTCAGTATTCAGTATGTAAGTATTTGAGTTTGTAAGTATTCAGTATTCGAGTTTTCGAGTGAGTATTCAGTATTTGAGAATAAGTTTTCGACTTGAGTATTAAAGTGAATTTGAGTAAGTTTTCGACTTGAGTATTAAAGTGAATTTGAGTGAGTATTCACTATTAGAGTGTTGTAAAAAATGAGTTATTGCACCTATTTATAGTCTCTTATTAGAGTGCAAATCAAGGTTTATACATGCATTAATTAATACATTCAAACGGTGATTAAGATAAGTGTCATAAAATACACTTTAAATAATTAATACGTTTGAACTCAAGATTGTTGTTAAAATTGGATCATAATCAAAATCAACCCAACATTGTTCAGCCAAATTGTTAGATAAACAATGTTACCTCTGCTTCTGATTTATGTCTAAGTTGAGATCCATCCCAAATATTGGTGAGTAATTTAAATCTTTTGCGTGCACCAATTTTTACTAATAATATATCAAATATGGTTAACTTGCAATAGGAGAATAAAATATAGATTGTGAAATGGCGATGATTATAAAAAAAAAAAAATCATAAGAAAACTGACTAAAATAATATTAAAAATGAAATTATTATTTTTATAATTAAAAATTAGTTTATATACATTTTCTAATTTTTTTTATTTAGAATACAAATTTAAAAAATTTAAAAAATTTAAAATATATAAATTATTTTATGTATAAATCAATTTGAATTTATAAATAAAATCTTCTTTTATATTTTTCTTCTATAAATCTTTATGAAAAAAACTTAGGTAAACATGCTAAAAAAATGGCTTTTGAACTCATTTTATACGAGTCTAAATTTAAATTTATATTACACGTTACATAATAATAACTATAATAATAGGTTAAAATGAATTCTACAAGGGAGAGATGGTTTTGTTTGTTTTTTTATTGTCAAGTTTATTTATGAACTAGTTATTATTAAATATTTTGTGTCTCAGAAAAAAATATTGAATATTCATCCTAAATATAAGTATATAAAATAATTAAATTTTTTCATTTAATGAAACTACCTCTAAAGTACTCTTTATTTACAATATTGTTTTAAGTGACACTAATGTAATTAAATATCAACTAATGAAGTTGATTGCAACTATCATGTTATCCTCTATTTATATATTCAAAATATCCAGATAAGAAAATATGTTATAATTAATATTTTTAGTTCTTTCAATTGGAAAAAAAAAATCATCTACTTGAATATAAGTCTTTTTACATAAGTATAAAGAAAACTCGTAGTTGTGTGTTAAATATTAAATATCTATAAAGAACCTCTTATGAATAAATTTATGACTTATAATTTGTATGAAAATTTAATCAAAAAGATCTATGTGGGTGAATATATAAAACCACTTTGAGTATTAAATTTACACGTTTTCTTTTTCTAATTAATTTTCATAATTAAGTTTGTTTATATATATATATATATATATATATATATATATATATATATATATATATATATATATATATATATATATAACACATGAGTGAGTAGGTCCAAATTCTAGTTTCAAGAATCTGTGTTCATTTGGGTGAGAAGATTATTAGCTAGTTTATTCATTGATAACAAATGCAGTGAATGGTAGCAATTTTTTTGTTGGATATGATAGTTAATGGTAAGTAAGAGAGTAATAATATTATAATGATATGAAAGATTCGTAATTAAGGTATGGTGTTTGGCTTTGGATTTCGAAAAACACGTTTTGTCTGCACTGTGGCATCTTTTTTGTCCCCTTACACTGAAGAAGCTGTTTTTGCACCATGCATGTGCATGTGCATGTGCATTTTGCATACACACAAACGCGCGTTTATGATACAGCTGGTGTAGTTGTTGCAGAGTTTTTAATGCATCAGAAGCGCCGCATACGCTATCTCATATTATAGTTTCTGCATTTTTCTGCTCTCTTATGCCTCATTACTTTAAACTCTTCTTCATTCATCACTAATACAATTTTAAATGATATAATTACTTACATAGATAAGCAAACTAGAAATACAAAAGAGATTAATTATGAGTTCATTCAAAATATGAATAAAAACAAAAGAAAAAAACCACTTAACCCCAATTCACTATTTAAGAAGAACATAAGTGTACACTTAACTTGGTTATAAGCTATGACAAAGGTACATTACCTAGTTGATGCATTTTGTCAAATAGATTAAAATAAATTCTTAAAACAAAAGAAATTCCAAAAGAAAGCACTAACACTTGCATGAAAGATTCAGTTTTTCTTAATAGCATTAGATTTACATTTACTTATTTTTACTTATTTGTTCTTTCATTCCCGTACCAAAAAGTAAGTTGATGTTTTCATCAAGAATGTTGAGTAGTATACATTTCTTAGGTACACCGAATTTTAATATTCTCCAAGTATACGAGTTTTAACACCTATCTAAAAATTAGTATTTGACTCGTTTCTAGACATACAAGTCTTAACATCTCTTTAGGAACAAATAATTTATACCTCTCAAGAAAACGAGTATAAACCTCTCTAGGTAAACCAGTCACAATCTCCCTTAAGATCAAGATCACTCTCAAAAAGTGAGAAAACCACTATTAGAAGAGAAAACAATAAAATCTCAGAGGGTATACTTCATAGAGTGAAAAATTTACAAGGTTTATCACACAACTAAACTCACTAGATGCCCTCCGAAGCATATATAATATGTACAGAGCAAAACTCTCATACAAACTTGTATATCGTTTTTGTATCGTTGTGTTTGTATATTTCTTCTTTGCCTTTAGTTTTTTATATAAATTTTAGAATATAATTGTTTGAGGCTTGCAACTTGCACTTCACCATATATTCTTTAAACGCTCTATTTAGAAACTCGATCTGAATCATTCTATGCACGTCTTGAACGTTTGAGGCACTTTGAAATATTTTTATCTTTATTCAAATATATATGTTGAAGGGCTAACTTCAATTGACTTGAATATATGTTCAAATATGCACAATTGTTATTTCTTTTTGTAGTAGATGCTCAATAAGACAACTTTCACTTTGATGTAATTTGTGCATCTTAATCACATATTTGATCTTTTGACTTGATGTCCACCGTTTGAATTGGGCATTATAAACTCATTGCAACATAAACATGTTGCACCTCTAGATGTTCAATTTTAATTTTTGTCCACTTCAATTTTGTATATTTATTTATTATTTGAATTTACCAAAATCCATTTTCAAACATTTTTCATGTATTGACAATGTTAGATAATTTGTATTTTTCAAACGAGTTCTTCAACCATAGAAGAAATAATATTTTAATCTGGGCGATGAACAAATAAGAAAATCATATTTTGTTTTTTCAATTAATTTCAATGACAAGGGTATATTTAAAATCTTACTTCTTTATCAATTTAAAAATATTATTCAAATTCATCATATCACTCACAAATTTTCATAAGTTTTTTCTTCATTTTCCTTCAATTTCTCCCATCTTTCTCTTAATTCAAACAACCTCACTTTTCATTCTTTTTTTTCTCAATTCATCTTTTTCCTCTCCCTCAAATCCACTCCTCAACCTACTCAATCCAATTAGGGATGACAAAGCGAGTCGGGGTTGATGGTTAGCCCACCAACATTTAGGCGAGACGAATTAAGTTTTTGAACCCATCAACTCGCATTGGCCCGTCTCGCTTAAATTGCCAATTCGGCAAGCCAAAGGTGGGGCGAACTAGCTCGCCAATCCGCCTTTCTTTATATTTGACACTTTTAAAGATAAATCTCATGCTTTTGAAATTAAGATTGGTGGTGGTCAATGCTTTACATAGAACTTTATTTACATTAATTTCTTTATAAATTATTTGATTCTTTAAAATATTGTTGATATTTACTTTATTTTGTTTGGTACTAATATTTTTTATTAAAATATTAAAGTTTGATTCAATTTTATTATTTTTCCTTACACTTTTATTATCCAAAAAATAATATTAATTACTACAATAAAGTAAATAAATAAATAAATAAAAAAAGTTAAAAAAAATTTTAAACCCTAAAATCTAAACCTTAGAAAAATAACATGTCAGCCTCTTTAACCTCTAAACCTCGTTAACCGTGAACTCACCCTTATCTAAAGAGGAGTGGGATATTAATTTCAATTTGTATCACTTTGATGTATCAATTTATCCCATCCCATCCCATTTTATTTCTCCTAATTGAAACAAACTTTCGAATATGATAAAAAGGTCTATAATTTAAAATGAAAAGTGTTTTAATGTTGAAGTAAGTTCGTTGTTTTGAGTGAAGGTTTTGTTGCAGATTTGTACTAAGAAGAAACATAAAGTGTGATTGAGGAAGAAAACTTGAACCGACACAGGTTTTGTGTTGTGTGAAGTCAAATTATGAATTTGGAACCAGCCTGTCTCATCCCATAATGCCGTTAATGTGGGACCTCAACTTTTACTATTATGCTTCCTTTTCCATTCTCCACGGAATATCTTACTATTTTCTTATTTTATTTTATTCTCCCATTTTTTATTTTTTTTTACCCATATATTTCTACTTAAAAGCTGTGTTATATTTCTTTCTGTAAAATAGATTAATAATTAAAATTCTGTTGGTAGAGTCAAAATATAATTTTAGGTTACGAAGACATTTTAAATACACATTTTTTTAATCGTAAAAATATTTTTTAAAAATAAAATCCTGACAGAAAACTAAATTTTAAAATAAATAATATTTCAAATACAACAATTAACTATTTATTAATAATATAAAATATTTTTTAAACATTATAGAATATTGTAGGAAGTTAAACATCTTTATCCATTGATTACGGCCGAAAAGACTGCTTTATTCCGGAATCCTAAAATGGTTGATTTTGGTACACGCGTTTTGTGTTGGATTCACCCTTCTCCAATAAACAATGTAAAAAAAAAAATGTAAATTATTTTTTTCTACCCAAAATCAGAAAAGTTTATTTTATTTTTTAATTTAGTGTGCCAATAATTTGGTTGTTATAGTTTTAATTATTTAATTTTATTTTAGATATTTACAAAGTAAATTATTTTATTTAATAAATTGATTTTTATCACATGTGTAAAAAGGTATAATTTTATCTTTTATGTTAATTTACCATCTATTTTTTTATATATGTGTGGACGTGATAAATCCATCTAAATATATAAATTGTATTAATTATTTATTTTTTAGAGTTAAAATATTCTATAAAAGTGTTAAATAAAATGTATTTTAAAAAATAAAGTGAAATAACAAAAATACATTGTGTAAGTTTAATAAAATAAGTAATTAGTTGTAGCACTGTTAAAATCATAAAGAGTTGAATGATAAATAAACTGATACATAACGAAAATAGATTTATATAATGTATCTCGACAAGATTTTATCCATATTTATTGAAAAAATACGTTTTTATTGTATATTAAGACAATATCAAGCGAGATATAATACGAAAATACATAGTATTTTTGTCAAAAAGAAAAGGGGTTTGAACTTAGTAAAAATTGATTTGGAATTACAAAAGCCCACTAGTTGGCCCAATAATCTTCCATTTCTAATCTCTTTCGCATGCATCATCCATGTCTTGAACCAAGCTCTTCAACCTCATTTTTGCACAAAATCACAGTTTTCTTCCACTTCCATAACTTCTTATTTTATTCCTATAATATAGAAAAAAACCAATGTATATTTATCATAATATATTAAAAATATATTTTAAATTATATAAATAAAAATTTATCTTCTTTTATTCCTATAATATAGAAAAAAAACCAATGTATACTTATCATAATATATTAAAAATATATTTTGAATTATATAATTAAAAAAATTTATAATATAGAACTAAATAATGTAATCTATTATTATATTATCTTAAATAGTACTATGTAGTTTAAAATATAATTATAAATTATCGTAATTTAGAATATAATTATTTTGATGGCATAATTAAAAAATATTTTAAAATATAGTTTCAAATTGATTATAAGGTATTATGAGAAAAACACATTAATATTTTTTAATATATAGAATTGAGAGAATAAATTATGAAAAGAATAAAAAGAAAAAAAAATCTTTAATTATTCTATGGATCTGGTCTGCTTGCCCTAAAAAGCAAAACATGAAATATTAACATAAATTAGGCAAAATAAATGCGTTGATAATCTCTTTTAGGAGAAATGGTTGGAAGAGTTTTGTGACAGATTTTAGTGTATAGCTATGATTTTTTGTTAAAGGTAGTTCAACTTTAAAATAAAGTGATACAAAAGTTTTCCATTTAGT